>NC_080418.1:92454458-92749458 GCF_029873635.1 Malania oleifera
TTTAGAAAACCGGACATGAAAAATAATTTTTTTTTTCTATGACTAAATTGGCCCTAAATCTCTACCAACCAATAAGTACAGCTGTGGAGATGCTCACGAACTGCAAAAAGCTCGTTATCACATACCAGCTATAGAATCCATACCCTCTAGATGAAGCATATGCTAGAACCCAAAGAATTACCAAAAATGGATTTAGCTCCTCTTCTTCAAGCTTCTCGGGGCAATTCAGCTGTGGCTGGTGCTACCTCTGGTTGTGGGAAAGGGAGAATAGGTGGCAAAGGCTAAGATTCATGGGGATGCCGTGGCAAAGGTATTGCTGGTTCCAGCACCTCTCTCTCTCTTTCTCTCACTCTCTCTCTTGCAAGGCAATGCAAAGCAATCTATGCTCATCAAAAGGAAGACATTGATCTAGTTTTTTATGGCGAGTATGTTGATCTCCTTAGTATCACCAAGTATCGAAAGGCTAGGAAGATTTCGATTTTCTTGGAAAGGGTCGAGATTGTATGGCTCCTCGCTGCTTGGGAATATTTTTGGGTTTGAAGAGAGGAAAGGCCCACATCTTCCTCTTGGTTTTGTCACACAAGGAACAAGGACAGGACCTTGTTGCTTCAACTCAAAAAGAACATATTCAGCAGATTTCTAGCCCTAATGGAGATCAATGCTGGTGTACGAAGGAATATAGCCTTTCCTTGGAGGCTTCTGCCCAATGGATGATTGGCACAAAAAGCACAAGATTTCTAGCCCTAACGGAGATTAATGCTGGTGGAGAAATATAGCCTTTTCCTAGAGGCCTCAACTGAATAGGTGTTTGGCGCAAAAACTGCAATAGCTACAGCAAACTTGGGAAATCAAGTGATTCCTAACCCCAAGCTAAAATCCAAAGTCTCTGCACCACGAGGAGTGCCATCATTCAAAATGTGACAGGGAAATAGCCACCCCTCTCCCCCAAAAAAACAAATGTAACCCCCTCCAGACCTCCCATTATGTTGTGTATTTTTTGTCCCCATTGCAGCTACTCCTAGAGATTCTTTCTGAAGGCTTAAGCCATGCTCACAAGAGATCAAGAAAGTAAATTATGATCCGTGCTCCTTCACAAGTTTCAAACATCAAGAAACCAAGGAATAGATGGATTCTTATGATTGTTTTCTAAAATTATCTAGGTCAGGCTCCCTTAGTGTCATGGGTCGAATATTTCACACCTTGTGAAGGGTCGTGCAACACTAGCTAAAGCACTCTTATTTAACTAGTCAACCAAAGATGGCCGCAATTCACCAACAGAACACATTCACAGAAATTGAATGTAAAGCAAAAGCAGTAAGCAATTCATGAAAGCAAATGGCAAGCAAGTGATTGAAGCAACGTAATTCATCGGCAACACCTCCATAAGCAATGTGTATTTAGCGGTGGAGGCAAATAGGCTAAAGATGTTTACAAAAGCTAGTGAGTTTTACAAGACTAATGAACACTCACCCTCCCCCTAAAGAGCTTTATATGCTATTTTAGATATGACACTATCAAAATATCCGAGGAATCATACTCCAATTTTACATTAAGGCATAAAGACACTCAAGGCATAAAACCTATACTAGTATTTAATGATGGTAACCCATCCCATGCACACAAGACAAGCAGTCACAGATAAACATAACATCCTAAAAAGTTTGGCCCAAAACTTCCTCACACTTTGTGGACCTTAGGGTGGATTTAATCTCGAGCTCAACTAGCACGAAGTCTAATGTGTTTCTTTTTGACATTGCGTGCCTTCAGCCTTCAGGCCTCCCCTCTTCCTAGCCAGCCCAACTCACTTCCTTAAAATCTTTTGGAGGCCTAAGTTGTGTTAAACAAGTCAGCTTTCAGACCCATTGTCATGCTGGACTGGAGTTCCCTCAGCAGGAAATTCTCATGCTCGCTGATAAGCCTCAGGAAGAAGGGGGATTGCCTGGATATGGAGTTTATGAAATATCGAGAGGAAAAAGATTGTCCTGGACTCATCACAGGACAGTTCCTTCTCCCCTGGAATTGAGGTGTTAAAAGGGATGGACATTCGCAGTGGTTGTTTCAAGGAGCAGGTATCTGATCAGTTTCCGGAAAATGAATGGAGTTTCCTTTGAGGGCTTCAAATATAGGAAAACTTACCTTGAAAAAAACCCCTCGGCAGCAGTAGCAAGAAGGAGGCTAAGTCAAACATTTGGAGTTCTCAGATAATTGTGATAACGCTAGTGGGATTTCAGACTTGATGGAGAATGGCAGCAACCCGAGTCTTTCACTGAACCTATGTTGAGGAAACTGATTTCGTGCAATTTGAGGAGTTTTACTGTTAAATCAAAAGGGCTTTAATTAAGTTTTTTTCTCAAGGAGTGGAGACGAGATGTTTGCCTGCAGGAAACTAAAGCTGAATATCTGGATCAGTTTATGGTCAACAGCTTCTGGGGCATCAGGCTGGTAGGTGGATTTCCCTTGGAGCCATTCTCATTGATGGAAGCAGGAAGTCATGGAAATGCTGGATCACTCTTCTGAATTCCTCCGTTTCTTGCCCGTTCAGAAACATAAAGGATAGGTTCGAGTGGCTTCTAACCACGGTCTACAGTCCAGGTGAGGGCCCTGTAGACAACTCTTGGTGAAGTGAGCTCTTGGAGGTGCTGGGAGCCTTCGCCCCTTCATATTTTTAATGATTTTGTGACTGAGTCAACCCAGCTGACCCACCAAGTCTAGCTGGTTTAGGCGGGGTCACACTTAGTTGATCCAATTTTAGCTCAAATTAGATCTTATCCAGGCCACAGAATTCCAGACCAGCCAAGCGACAGGGTCTAGTCAAACCCAGTCCAACCAGCCAGTCCAGTTCGTGTTCTAAAATCATGTCTCATACAAGATACTACTAATGTTACACATGATATGTCTGCTATTGCTTTAGAGCTATTATTGATGGAAAATGTGTGTCATAAGAAAGGAACTGATACCACTGCAGCCATTCAGCCGCTTCATCAACTTTCCACAGTATCAAAATTCAACTTGGATTTGCCCGTTTCTCACTAGAAAGGTATCAAAACTTGTGATCACTTATCCTATTTCTAAGTATATTTATACAATTCATCTTCCTTCTATAGTGCATTCTTTTGTTTTGTCTATTTCTGTTGCTTCTACACCACCTTTACATGTCAAGGTTCTCACTATCCTCAGTGAACACCCATGATAGGGCAAAAGTTAAAAGAGATTGACATCAAATCTACAAGCAAATTTTATACAACCAATCTTCCATCCAAAAAATCCTTAAGAGGCTATAGAAAATTAGGATATAACAATATCCATATTGGATGTGTGCAAATTGGAATAAAACCATTATCAAAATTTGGACTTAATCCTCATCTGTCTTAGAGACGATACAAGAATTGTGATACTTATCAACAAACTGATCTAGAAGATATTCAAACCTATAACTATCAATTCAAACATGGAACAGCACCGTACAAAATAATCTAGAAAATTCTCTATTTCCTTACATCTAGAATTACTCCGCTTTTCTTGATTAGGACTAAAAGTCGAAGTCATGGCTGATGTCATCTTCAGAGGAAGAGTAATCTGCCATTATTCTAAAGATTGCCCTGAAATCTTTTGGAGTCTTGGCTTGGGCCAATTTTGCTTGGTGATCCCAACCATTTCAATTAATGGGATTATCATGATGCTTGGTTCAAGGCAATTTTACTTCAAAATAAAACCTTTTCTTTCTCTTGGTTTATTTGTTTTGATAAAAATTTCTTTAGCAAAGTACCTTCCTGAAACCAAGCTCAATTTCAATAGAGTGAAAATGAGGTAGAAGCTCTCTAAGTCCCGATTTATGGAGAGGAAGGGCGGTAAATTCAGTATGCTAGGCCGTTACAGCTGAAAATTTTTGTGGAAATCAAGTTTAATAACTACTTATGTCAAGTGTCTCAAGTTCCAGTAGCCATCTAGGCTCTAAAACTGGCGAAACAATAATAAGCCAAGAATCATGTTGGAGTGATAAAGAACTCTCAAATTGGAAATTACCTAATATGGATGAAAATACAATTTATAAAAAAGGGAACATATTAGAATTCATATCCATGAGAGGGCAAAAGTTAAAAGAGATTGATGTCAAATTTACATGCAAATTTTATACAACCAATTTTCTATCCAAAAAATCCTTAAGAGGCTATAGCAAATTAGGATATAACAATCTCCATATTGGATGTGTGCAAATTAGAATAAAACCATTATCAAAATTAGGACTTAATAATTCTATCCTCGTCTGTCTTAGAGACGATACAAGGATTGTGATACTTATCAACAAATTGATCTAGAAGATATTCAAACCTATAACTAACAATTCAAACATGGAACGGCACCGTACAAAATACTCTACAAAATTCACTATAGAGTCCTTACATCTGGAATTACTCCTATTTTCTTGATTAGGACCAAAAATCGAAGTCATGGCTCATGTCATCTTCAGAGAAAGAGTAATCTGCTATTATTCTAAGGATTGCCCTGAGATCTTGGCTTGGGCCAATTTTTCTTGGTGATCCCAGCCATTTCAATTTCTAGGATTATCGTGATGCTTGGTTCAAGGCAATTTTACTTCAAAATAAAACCTTTTCTTTCTCCTGGTTTATTTTGATAAAAATCAATCTGGTAGTATGATTTTTTGTAGCTTTCTTTCTTTCAATTACTAAGATTATCGTGATGCTTGGTTCAAGGCAATTTTACTTCAAAATAAAACTTTTTCTTTCTCTTGGTTTATTTTGATAAAAATTTCTCTCTCTCTCTCTCTCTCTCTAGTAGTATGATTTTTTGTAGCTTTCTTTCTTTTTGATTTCATTTGCTTTTAAGGGCTATTGTCCCATTGCTTATGACCGACATCCACTTTATTATAATATATTGCTGGCATCCATCTAGCTTTTATTATAATGGATGCAATATTTAAAGTTAGATGGATGCTAGCAATATATTGAAATAAAGCGGATGTCGGTCATAAGCAATATTTAAAGCTTTTCTATGAACTACTTTTGAAGGAGCAATGACTGGAAGCAAGATTCTTTTTCACTTTGATGGCCATTTTCTGCAAAACAATTATTTTAATGTTTAAAAACTTTGTTTAATGTATGTTTGAGTTTCAAGGCCTCTTTAATTGACCTAGTGTCTTCTTCCTTGGGCATAACTTCCTCCTTCACTTACACTTCCACAACTCCCTTGTGGAAAAGTTGTGAAGAACAAGATCAAAGTCCATAGAAAATTTGCCAATATTGTCAATATTGTAAGTTTGTCTCAAAATCCATCAATAAAAATTGTATCTATTTAAATTTCCATACTTTCTTTGCAAGTCCTCTGCAATTTTATTTATTTTTCTGCAATTGCAATTATATATTTAAATTTCCGTCCTCTGCAATTTTACTTATTTCTTGCAATTTTACTCATGTTTCCGCAGTACTCATATTTTTGAAATTTTTTATAAGTCTTATTATTGCAAAACTTATTATTATTTCATTTCTGCAGTGATTCTAAATTTTTATTCCAACCGCACTTAGCATTATTATTATTATTTTGCAAGTTTTATAGTCCTAGGTTAGATAGTGGTATCAGAGCCAGTTGGTATAGGTAATCTTTGAGCTTAATTCTCATAAAATTCTAAGCTTAAAGATGGTAAGCTAGGGTAGTAAGTCCCGATTTATGGAGAGGAAGGGCGGTAAAGCCAGCCTGCTAGGCCGTTGCGGCTGAAAAATTTTGTGGAAATCAAGTTTAATAATTACTTATGTCAAGTGTCTCAAGTTCCAGTAGCCATCTAGGCTGTAAAACTGGTGAAACAATAATAAGCCAAGAATCATGTTGGAATGATAAAGAACTCTCAAATTGGAAATTACCTTATATGGATAAAAATAAAATTTACAAAAAAGGCAAAATATTAAAATTCAGACCCATGATAGGGCAAAAGTTAAAAGAGATTGACGTCAAATTTACAAGCAAATTTTATACAACCAATGTTCTATCCAAAAAATCCTGAATAGGTTATAGCAAATTAGGATATAACAATATCCATATTGGATGTGTGCAAATTGGAATAAAACCATTATCAAAATTAGGACCTAATAATTCTCTCCTCGTCTGTCTTAGAGAGGATACAAGGATTGTGATACTTATTAACAAATAGATCTAGAAGATATTCAAACCTATAACTATCAATTCAAACACGGAACAGCACCATACAAAATAATCTACAAAATTCACTATAGAGTCCTTACATATGGAATTACTCCGCTTTTCTTGATTAGGACTAAAAGTCGAAGTCATGGCTGATGTCATCTTCAGAGGAAGAGTAATCTGCCATTATTCTAAGAATTGCCCAAAAAGTCTTGGCTTGGGCCAATTTTTCTTGGTGATCCCATTTCAATTAATGGGATTAATTGATTACTCAGAGACTCCCTCCCTCCCTCGGGTTTTGATTTCCTTGACTGTTAATTTTGACTAGCCATTATATACCAATTAGAGGATCCCCTCAAACTCCAACTCCATAGGATCCTATCTCCACAAAGGTTGCTTTCTTTGCATGCAAGGCAACTCTCTCTCTCCCTCCCTCCCTCCCAAAGGCTAAAAGACCTAGTCTAAAAGACCAATTGGTGACCAAAGAATATATCAAGATGTGGGTAATTGATTACTCAGAGACTTTCTCTACTGTAGCTTAGTTGAATTCTATTCGGGTTTTGATTTCCTTAACTGTTAATTATGACTAGCCATTATATACCAATTAGAGGATCCCCTCAAACTCCAACTCCTTAGGATCCTATCTCCACAAAGGTTGCTTTCTTTGTATGCAAGGCAACCTTGAGAAGATTCTAAACCTTGATAAATTTGCCGAAAAGGGGGCTTTCCCTTGTTAACAGGTGCATTTTATGTTTGGATAATACTGATTTTTTTACTACATCCTCTTGCACTGCTCCTGGACCAGGAAATTTTGGAACTTGGCCAATTCTTTCACCAGGCAGCAGTGGGTCATGGCCAGATCAGTGGGAGAAGAGTTACAGGCCTGAAAAGGTATCCAATCCAGCAAGAAAAATAGGAAAGCTTTGTTCCTCATTCCTCTCACCATCTTTGGGTTTGTGTGGAGGGAAAGAACTAGGAGAGCTTTTGAAGGATCGGCCATGCCCCTACATTTTAGTAAAGACCACTGGGTTGCCATTGTAATGAGCCGGCATAGTGAGTTGTTTTTTAACAGTTCTCTTGCAATTTTTGACTTCAACACCTGCAGTGTAGGTGGTCTTTTTGTATCAGACTTGGGTGACATCTCTTTGATGCCCTTCTATAAATTTTCTTTACTGATTAAAAAAAAACAATTTATACCAATTAGATGTTAAGAATGCTTTCTTGTATAGGGCCATCGAGCAACGTTTATATGTCGTCGCATTGGGGGGTGGCAATCATGTCATGACTCTATTGAGTCTCAAGGAATTAGAGGATGTGAAATATTGGCTTCAAAACAATTCCAAAACAAGGCCCTAGGATTGGGTTTAACTCTTCAATTTGAAGTTATTGAGAAGCAAACAATTTGATTTGGTTCAATTCTTCAGTTCTTCTGGTTCCATGTCGTAAGCTTAATATCCACATCCTGACCAAGCCAATTTGGTTCCATTATATTCTTTGGTTTCTCCAGTTCCTGTCACAACCACAATGTTCACACCCCCACCAAAAAGACGCTATCAGGTCACCACTAAGTTTCCCTGACCTGAAGGACCTTCATTCTTGGGCTGACAAACCCCACCAGAACTATTTATATAATCTCTCATTGGCACCTACCAACTACCACTGACTAGTGAAAATAATTTGTCAGCTTTTCTAACTTAAAAGTTAGAAGACACCTATGCAGGAATCTAGAACAACACACCTTGTCTACCCCTTGCTGAAATAAAACATGCATCCCTCCAACCATCCAGTTTCCTGGAAACATTGTCTACCATGGAATTCCAAAAAGATCTACCTGTAAGACGTCCAAAGTAAGAGGCCAATCTAGAAGAAAATGACCTGCCATGCCAGCAAACTGAGAAAGGAGGCTGCATTAATCCCAGCAACTCCACTCTTAGACAAATTAATTTTTGAGTTTGAAACCCTGTCAAAGCTCATAAAGAGTTTAACACGTTGGAAAAATTACCACATCATTGAACATGAGAAAATATATACATATATCATATGCAAACTGCAAATGAGAAACTAAAATATCCTCAGATGCCACCCTAGTATCTTCTATTAACCCTCTTCCACAACGGAAGTAAAAGAAAGGAGTTGAAAGCATTACCTTGGCTAACTCACCTCGAGTCTTAAACCAAGAATTTGGCTCTCTGCTAACAATCACAACAACTGCTGATGGAGGGCACTTGTTATCCATTTTCTCCACCCATACCCAAAATCGTTTTGCGCCAAATCTTTAGGAGAGAACTTTCAACAAACTTGATCATAAGCTTCCTCAGAGATATCACCATGCTTTCAGTCTAGGAGAGAGAAGCCGCCTAGGAGAGTATGGGTTCTTGAAGGTAGGGTTTTCAAAGGAAGGGGGGAAGAGATATCACCATGCTTTCAGTCTAGGAGAGAGGAGCTGCCAGCAGCAGAGCATCATGAAAACCCTCGTCCCCATTGAAGTTATTCACAAGCAAACCAATTTGATTTGGTTCAATTCTGTAAAGCAGTTCACATGGGCAAAGAAACATGTATTTCACAAAGTAATGTGCGTGTGTACACATGAGCTGCTCAACATGGCCCAGCAAAGCATTTGATCTGATTCATCTGAATATGTGCGAAGCTTTGCAAGGACTCAAGTGTGTGGGAGAAAATCTGTACAATTCCTCAAATAAAACATGTCAGCCCAGAGAACTTATCCCATATTTGACCAACATATATTGAGAAATGTCCGACATCAACCACGTGAGAAAGGGTTGAATGGTTTGTAATAGGATTTCTCCCATAAGGAATCAACTTAATCTTTTGGTTCGGTTGTTGAGCATTCTCAGCTAGTTATGTGCTTATTTGGGTCCTCGGACTGGGATTTTGACAAGATTACACAGCTAAAATGATATGATGTCGTACATAAAAAATTTTCTATTTAATGAACCAATTAACCTATTTTTAGAAATTACTCAGGCCAAGAACAAAAATTTTTTTCCTAAGGTGACAGCTACAACTTGGGCATACGAAGAGCATTCAAGCTGATTCATGGAAAACAGAGGTTGAAGTGTTTTAAATATCATGTTCACTTTACCTAAAACATGCTCCAATGCATATATATATATATATATATATATATATTCTTAACTTATCAAAATAAATGTACACAAAGTCCTACAGTATACTATTACTTTTACACTTTACTTGAAACCACTGACGTTACTGTTGGAATGCTTAACAAGTTAGCATAAAGAAGTCTTATTTAAATTTCTATCAAACCCATTAGCTATGCAGCTGGAATCCAACTTTCCGCTAAAAAACTGCACTTCACATAATCATTTTCTCTCATGGTTTTAAATTGCAGTAGCAGGTAGTGTAATGTAATGGTAACAGGTGTAATGGGAAGTTCAAGCATGCACAACCTTGTGCATATTAGTCTATTTGCATGTTTTAAGCATTAACCCGTCTTAGAAAGAGTTCTAGCATATTTTGGATCCTTTAGTTCAACTAATTTGCTTGGTAAGGGCAAGAAATTTACATTTTTTTTAAACCACCATTGATAGAAAAATTACATGTGTGTGTGTTTATACTTTCTCATTATTCTTATGCATGATAAACTCTTATATGTGATAAATTACTTAACAAAACCATACACATTATACACTCCATTAATCTATTAGACACATAAGACATATGAAGAATACAAATATACAATAACTAAAAAAGAAAAGAAGGTAGAAGTTGACAAATATAGAACATAAATATCAAATTGCTAATTTTATCAAAATAAAATATTTTCCTAAGAAGTTAGCATTTACAAATTGTTAATTAATGCATCTCTTTTGAGCATTTAAAAAAAATAGTAAATTTTGTATCATTATCATCTTCATTATAATCTTTTCCCCCTCTCGCCACATAGTATATTGAGAATGATTTATGAAAGTGGGGAAAACAAAAGTGAGAAGAAAAAGTAAAAAATAGAATAAACTTTTTTTGGCATAACAACAGTTCTGCAGCAGTTACATAACGGCCGTAGTGGCCTTTACGTGATGGTCGCGGTCCGTAACGGCCGCTACAGCCGTGATTTTTCTTCCCACCAATTTCATGGAGTGTAACAGTATCGGGCACCCAAAAAACCGTTAAGTGACGGTGTTACGTAACAGTTGTGAGGCAACTTTGCAGAATCATTATGAGCAAAGAATGAGAAAACCTGTTTTATAATTAGGAGAGAGAAATATAAACTTGCTCCATCATAAAACCATACTAGCGCTAGAAATACCTCAGCATTGCACAATGTGCAGAACAAAGCATCTTCACCTGTGCCCTGTTGCCCAGCCACTGCTTCCTGTTTGCAGCAATCTTCATGTACAAACAGTGCGCAGAGAATCTTAAAATTACATAAAAATGATTTTTGACTTGCAGGTTCCACTGGAATTTTTTCTATCCCAACTTCCCCAGCAGAACCTTTCTTACTAGAGTTAGCTACACCTATGGAACTCTTAGACATCGATGATGGAGAAGAAGGCAGCCTGGATCCAATCTCGTCAAATTTTCTGGGCTGGTCCTTGGTCAATATCCCTTGCATTGCATTAGGTTTATTTAAACCTTTGGAATCAAATTTAGACATGATGCCAGGATCTGCAGGATTGATTGCAGTACTTCGAACATAGAGAATGAAAACAAGGAGTGCCTACAGTGCCAACAGAAGAATAAGGGAAGAACAACAGTTATAAAGCTCCTCTTGCTTGGAGAGAAAATGAAAACATAGTACTTTTTTATGTCTGATTAAGTTAGGCACGTCACTATGATGGTTGTGACAACAAAATATTATTGCATAGATATGGATGAAGGAATCTCAAGTAAGATCATCATGCACCCAAAAAAAAAAAAGCAGGTTTTTTTTTTCATTTAGGAAAAGTTTTTAATGCATATCATATAGGTATAAAACTATCAATTTACTTCAGCTACAAGCATGAGAATAGCAAGCTTTCACTAAAACAATTTTAACTTTTTAAAAATAATTTTCTTTTTATCAAACATGTGCACAAATTCTGATTAAGCATAATTGCAATTATAAATAGAATAAAGATAAATAAATCCTAGGAAATAAGAAACCAAATAAATTTACGTACCACTGGAGAATAGGCAGCAATTAAAGCATATTCCCAAATGCGGCCCCAAAGGAAAGGTGCAAAGAAAGCATAGAATGCAACCACCAACAAGCAGAACACAGTAATTGCAACAACCTAATAAGTTAAAGATCAATGATTAGAACAAATCATATATGCACACAAACTTGTAAGCTCAACCATTTATAAGAGCAATCTTGCTATGCTATTAGCACAAGATCGCATAACAGTGAACAGCAATGAGCCAGAAACCTGAAATCTATTATGATAATAAGCTGAGAACCAAGGAAGGATATAAAATTAATATTTTATCTAATGTTTATCACTTTATAATTCTAGATTCAAGGAATATATGCATACTTCAAGACCATGAAGAATTCCTTTAATTGAATATTCTGATGTGCTCAATTGATGAATCAATTGCCTCGTTAAGGCCACATTAAAAATGCCATTGTAACAACAATAAGAACGATATCATTAAAACAGTTACCAACCAAGAGTTGGAGCCTATCAATTTGTATCAAACATTTAAGATTGGAATTTTGCCCCAAGTAAAAAGACAAGTACAACACTAAAGTCCATGAAGCTACACTCGAAGACAAGAATTCACCATCTATTAATGTTTGAAATCAGTCTAAGGAAGTTTTTTACAAACTTTTCCCTTTATTGATTTAACTATTCCTCCAAAATTTGAGAATTGAGAGTAAATGGTGAATTATCTACATCAACCTTCTTGTTTTCAACCAAAAATATGGGAATGCAACAATATGGAAAACAAGATAAAAGAAAAAGAAAAAGACAGTCCGCAAAACTCCATGTGATGGGCACCATGGTGGACCGAGTCTTAAAGATCCCTTGCAAGTTCCAGATGGGCCAATCACAAGGTTAAGAGCTAAGAAGATCAAGGAAGCAATGCAAGGATTGGTGCAATCCACTTAGGCCGAGTTTGCAAACTTATAAGCAAGACCCCAACATTCAAGATGGGCTTGAAAAAAAAAGAACCAACTTTAATCCATGTGATACAAGCTACAGAGGGGGGCCGCATAGCCTAGTGGTTTAGTGTAGACTCTTTATTTCAATAAGGTTAGGCATGTGGGCATATTTATGTTTCTATGGTTGTAGGCGTTTGGGCCTATTTGATTTATTAGGTGGGCTTCTTTTATTAGTTATAGGCATGTAGTTTAGGCTGTTGTAACGTTATTTGAATTTGAATTTGAATTTGAATTTGAATGGAGGGGTTTAAAAGCAGACTTGTAGCAGCATTCTCCACAAGTTGAACGTGAATGAAGTCTTTCTTCCTAGAGAATTTTCAGTTTTCTCTACTTGATCTTGAATAAACTAAGAACTTATCAAAGGCCAAACCTTTGTGGCGTTCTCACCAAATCTAGGTTCTTGAAGCAAGATTTCAAAGGGTCTAGATCATCGTGACTTGATTCTTGGCGTTCTTGGGTAAGTTTTCAATTTGTTTGTGGGTTCAAGGGATTCCGATCTCAAGGATTCACATCATTTGGTATCAGAGCTCAGGCTCCAAATCAGGTCTGATTTATCCTTTTTGATTACACGAATCTTTGCTTTAATTTCCGGATCTAAAATTTCCAGATCTATAATATTTGCTTTGATTCCTTCTATTTCCGTTTCTTGTTGAAATCAGATCAATCTTTTTCGGAAATTTTAATTATTGTTGCTGAAATTGCAATCTTTTTCAGAAATTTTCGTAATATGTACATATTAAAAATAAAAAATAAAAAGGTAGCATATTCAAAGGTTGCTGCATAGTTTTAAAAATTTTAAAAAAAAAACAAAAACAAAAAAAAAACAGTGTATTCAAAGGTTGCTGCATAGTAAAACAAAAAAAACAAAAAAGAAAGAGAGAAATTTCAGAAATGGCCGTTTGATATGCTTTGCAATCCAAAAATTGAAGTGATTTGGTGTTGATTGATCTTTATCTTCAAAGGGGTCAAATATATCATTTTTAGTATCTTGTTTCCTAATTGCTCTTTTTCCTCGTATAAATTAAATCTACTATCTGATAGCCTAGATCTTCTTGTTATGTAACTTGAATTTGAATTTGAATTTGTATTTTGAATTTGTAACCATACATATTCCTTGAGACCCATGTCATTTTCTTCCTTTTTTGTTTCTTGAATCTATTGCTGGTTGGAATAATACAAGGTTGTGTCTTGATTTAGTTCAACTAGTTCTTAAAGAACTTGAAAGGGAAAACAGGTGAGGTAAAAGGCAAGAGTGGGTGAGAATAGTATTGGAAGGCCAAAAGAGTGAAACACAAGTGGAGTGACAATATTTGAGCGTAAACATGTAAGGGAGTGTGTGGGGTTTTACCACTAACATTCTTGTTTTGCAGCGCATTAAAAATGTCTCATAAAGAGTGACTTGACACCTAAAGAGGAGGCGGATAACTCATTCTTTGTGTTGCAGGCCATGCATCAACAGTTTGAACAGTTGAATTTGGTGTTGGGGGAGGTGAAGGATAGGATGGATCAGCAAGAGGTAGTGATTAGAAATCTGCAAGGTGGGCAAGATAGGAGGAGACATGAGCCTAGCATTGAAAATGAGTATGAGAACAAAGAAGAGGATGGAGGACATAGCATCTGAAGTTGGAATGGGTGGAATGGGCAGACCTAGAGGAGGTAGGCATGGAAGAGGACCTAAGAGAAATCCAAAGGGCCGAGATGGGGTAGATAGGAACCTTGGGAGCATCAAAATGAAAATACCATCTTTCTAAGGTAGGACTGACCCTGAAGTCTATTTAGAGTGGGAGAAGAAAATAGAGTTGATTTTTGCTTGTCGCAATTATTCAGAGGAGATTCAAGGGGGGGGCAGGTGTCTGACTAAGTTCTTCACAAAATGAAGTTAACAAAACTATTGGAGTATCTTTCAAAGGTTTCAAGGACACAGCAATGTGCTCATTTAAAGAAATAGAAAAGAAAAGTGAGAAAGGTAGAATCATTTGTAAAAATAACCTCAGAGCAGCAGCCCTAAGAGGATGCAAACAGGGAATAAAGAGATTGAAACGCTCAGTAAATTATGAAAGATTGGAGGGAATTCAGACCTGGTATACGCTGGAAGCAGTTGGGTTATTGAGATGAACATATGTTGAGGAAATTGATTTCATGGAATGTGACGAGCCTTAATTACAAAGTTAAAAGGACGGTAATCAGGTTGTTTCTCAAAGATTAAAAATGTTACTTGTTTTCAGTAAAATAAAGCTAATTCTTTAAATCACAGTATGGTCAGCAGTTTATGGGGGATCAAGAACTGCAAGTGGATTATTTTGGGAGCAGCTGATAATGCAGGAGGAATTCTCATATATATGGAATGATGTCACGGTGGAAATTGTCAACCATTCCCTCAATCCCTTATTGGCTTCCTGCCTATTCGAGAATTCAGAGGACAACTTTATCTAGATTTTCACTGAGTTTTATGGCCCAGATGAAGGCTCTTTCAGGCATCATTTGTGGAATGAGCTACAGAAGGCTAGAGGCAAATGGGATGCCCCTTGGCCTTGGCTAATCGATGAGATCTTAACATTTTCTATCCACATGAAAGGAGCGAGAGAACCTCAGAGACAACTAGCATGCAGGAGTTCCATGACTACATGAATTTTTGTGCCCTCATCTACCTTCCCCTCATTGACAGAACTCTCATGTGGTCCAACTCTAAGGAGACTTCCTCACACTCAAGGAACTAAATTTCCACAGGCTGGGAGGAACACTTCCCTATGGTAACCTAGTTATTGCTTCCACAACCCATCTCAGACCACTTTCCCATCCTTCTTGACATGGGAGGAAATGAGTGGGGGCCAACCCCTTCTGCTTCGAGAATATGAGGCTCTAGTACAAAGTGTTCAATGATCAGGTCAAGCAAGTTGCATTTTGATGGAAAGGCAAGCTTCATGGGTGCCTCAAAATTGAAAGTTCTTGAAGAGAAACTGAAAAGGTGGGACAGAAATATTTTTGGCAACATAAACTTGAGGAAGAATGTAATTCTCAACAGCATTAAGGAGCTGGTTAAAGAAGAGCTTAAACGGGACCTTAGCACCAAGAGAAGATCTAGAAGACTTACTCTCAGAAAAGATCTTGAAGAAGTCATCAACATGGATGAAATTGCTTGGAGGCAAAAATCCAGGGCTCTTCGGTCAACAGAGGGGCACATGAATACTAATTTCTTCCACTGAACTGCTAATGCTTACTGAAAGTTCAACATATAAACAAGAACCGAAGTGGAAGAGAGATTCTAATTGGTGAAGGGGGTATCAAAAGGGGCATTTTCAATTTTGACAAATACCTTTACAGCGAGCAAGAGTCTCGGAGACTAGCAGGTGAAGGCATTATTTTCAGGAACCTATCCACACAGCATGGTGCCTCAAAAGGCCTTTTGAGGAAGAGGAAATTGTTCAAGCTCTCAAGGGCTGCAATGGAGTCAAAGCTCCCAGTCCTGACAGCTTCACTTTCGCCTTCCTCCAAAGGAATTGAGGTCTTCTCAGACAGGATATAATCTGTATTTTTTATCATTCCCACTGAACAAATAAATTCATGGCTAGTAACAAATCAACTCTTTTCTCCTTGATACCCAAGAAAATGGGGGCTTGCAACATCTAAGATTTCTGCCTTATTAGCCTGGTTGGCAGCTTGAATAAGTTCCTTTCCAAAGTCCTTGCAGCAAGGCTTAATTTGCAATTTCAGAAGTTATCAGGAAACACCAGCATGCCTTTGTAGCAGGCAGGAAGATCATGGATGCAGCTCTAATTGCGAACAAAGTTGTGGACCCTATATTAAGGAAAGGAAACGAAAAGTGGTCAGCAACATGGAAAAGGCGTTGAACATGTGAATTGGAATTTTATTCAGTATATCTCAGATTGAGTTTTGGGGAAATCTGGTATGGGTGGATCCATCAATGCATCTCTACTCCCTCATTCTCAGTGATCATTAATGGCTACCCCACAGATTTTTCTGTTCATCTTGTGGTTTGAGACAAGGGGATCCCCTCTCCCCCTTATTGTTTGTCATGGTTATCAAAGTGTTAAGCCTTATCATAATTATTCTTTTGATAATAAAAGAAGTTATACTATTAAAGCCAACAAATATGGCCTACTCAAGGTGCTTAGCATCAGAAGAGCAATGTGGATCTGGCCGTCTCTTATCTCCTTTTTGCAGATGACACTACCATTTTTTGTGACAATAATTCTGAGCAAATCCTTTACCTCAGATGCATTCTCCTCAGGTTCAAAGCAGTTTCAGGATTGAAAGTGAACTTGTACAAAAGTGAAATTATTCCAGTAGGGACTTTCGACTGTGGGCCTCTATCAGCAGGCTTATTAAGCTAGGGGTTTTTCCTATTACCTATCTCATCTCCCTCCAAGAGCCAAATTTAAAGATAATGGAGTTTAGGACTCCATTCCAGTAGGGGCTTTCGACTGTGGGCCTCTATTTGCAAGCTTATTAAGATAGGGGTTTTTCCTATTACCAATCTCAGTCTCCCTCCAAGAGCCAAGTTTAAAGATAAAGGAGTTTAGGACCCCATAGTTGGAAATAAAACTCGTCAGCTGCAAAAGGAATTACTTGTCAAAAGGTGGAAGACTCATGCTCATTAAAAGCAATTTATCCAACCTAAGAGATTGAAGGTATTCAAAGGAGATGCCTATGGGGGAACACAAGCGAGGATTTTAACTATCATCTGGTCAAATGAGAGGTGGTCAAACAACCTATGCAAAAAAAAAGGAGGCTTAGTTCTGAAATCTCTTCCTACTTTCAATAAGGCCCTCTTGGGAAAATGGCAATCAAGATTCATGATAGAGAAGAAACATTTCTGGAGGGAAGTCATTGCTACCAAATACAGTTTTAATCATATTGGATGGCCTCAAAAGAGATGAATGTGCCTCACAGTGTATGTGCTTGGAAATTTACTAGGGCAGGATGGAAAATATTCTTCTCTCTCATTTACTTTCAAGTGGAGAATGGGATAATGTATTCTTTTGTTATCTTATCTAGTGTGACAAAGTCGCAGCTTTGCATGAAATACCCTTCTATCTTAACGCAGGCATATGACAAAGATGCCCTTATTAGCAAGAACCTTGAGCTCACTTATCATGCGGTGTTCTGGAATATTCCCCCTAGTTAGCAATTCCTTTGTTTGGGATATTGATAATTTGACAGAATTCTACAGCAGCCTCAACAAAATTAAGTTCCAGACCACAACCAATGAGCCCAGTGGACCCTGGATAAAATGGGAAGTCTACGGTGAGATCCTGCTATAAACATCTTATCTCCCAAAAAACAGCAGCAAATTCCCTAGGAAATTCATTTGGAAAACTGCTGCCCCTACAAAGGTTGCTTTTTTCACATGGAAAGCAACTGTCAAAAAAATTCTCACTATTGAAAACTCCAAAAAAGGGCTTACATTCGTTAATAGATGTTTCTTATGTAGCCGGCTGAATCAATTAGCACATTCTCCTGGACTGTTCTTGGAGTAGAAATTTTTGGAACTTGGTCATTTCCATGATCAAGCAGAAGTGAGACACTGGAAGAACTGTGGAGGCCAAGTTATGGGCTTGGAAAGGGATCTACTCTAAGATAGAAGGAAGGCACTTTCCCTCATCCCCTTGTCATTTTTCGGGCATATGTTGAGGGAAAGAAACAGGACAGCTTTTGAAGGACAGGTTTCGCCCCTTCGTGTTGTCAAGGATTGCTGGATAACTATGATTTCTAATTGGCATACTGGGCTGGGTAAGAGGTATATTAATGTAATCCATGATTTTTTTGACACCCTACAATGAGGATTGTTGTATTTTTTGTTGTCTTCTCACTAATTGGCTGGCATCCCCTTGATGTCCTTTAATAAACTTTCTTAACTGATTAAAAAAATGATTGTGAATTATTAGAAACAAAATGAAAAACTGCCAATTTTTTTTGGATTTTTTCAGTTTTTCTTTTAAATTTGTGAAAATATTTGGCCTATATGTCTGGATTTTAGGCAAAATTTCTGGAGTCTAAGATGGTGAGATCAGAAGATTCTGCCACATATCCATACTGTTAACAAAAATTATCCAATAATAATCCACCATCACACCCAAATTCTCCATCAAAATCACTCTCCTCAACAGACTCATCACTCACCGCCCCATTTCTTTTGTGCCCTTAATTGATCTCCATCATTAACCTTCTCATACGATCCCAGCCTCAAATCAGCCACGGTCTCCACATTAGAGAGGCTACCAGCATTATCACTTGAATTATTTTTTTCATCTACAGATCAGAATTAAGTTGATTCCCTAATGAGACAACACCAGCCGGCACTGCCGTATGACAAGTATAAACTTTAATAGAACTATTTTGAGCAGATTGCTCACGAAGAGGTTTATTTACATTATCTGTTACATCTTAAAAGTAACAAGTACAAGCAGATAAAATCAGCTGCTTTTACTGCTTCTAACCCACAATTTTATCTTTGCTTCTAAAGCATCCATCCCCCCCCCCCCCCCCTAAGACTGATGGATTTTTATCATTAACACTCCACTCCCCCCCCCCCCCCCTCAACTTTCAGTCGTGACCAATACTACTGAGAAAGGTACCTTTCACCAGAAATGAAGATAAAGCCACGAGACGAGAACCCAACTGCTTTACAAACCTACCAGCAGAATACAAAGAGCTCCCATCATTCTTAATATCTATTTTATGAGCCTAGCCTTTTTTTTATTAACCCCATCATCATGGGCCTCCCATATAAATGCTCCTTCAGAATGGGCCTTAACCCAAATATGTTGGGCACAAGTAGAATCTTGTTCCCACAAGACCTCATTACATATTTGAGCATTGATGGGGGCCTAAGTTAAATACAAGCTAGCCTTATTAATCAATCAGCCCAAATCAAAAGAAAAAGAAAAAAAATACTCGGCGCACACAAATAAACCCCAGCAGCAAGCCCAGAACTGCCCAAATATCCTTCTTCCAATAGTGCTCCACCTTGAAACCCTAGCAAACAACCATTTCTCTATGACTAGAGATACAAGTGAATCAAGCCACCTAGCGAGCCAGGCCCAATTCGCTCCATAACTCAATTCGATTCTATTCAATGAGCTCAAGCTACTTGAGTTACGAGTCAAGCTTGAGTTCTATAATTCTACTTGCAACCCTAATCAAGCTTGTGTAATTTCACTATTTTTTTTTATATTAGTTAAGTGATATAATACATATGCTTAATATTATTCAGATTATATTTAAAATTATTTTATAATCAAATTGAGCTTAAATGCTTAATTAAATAAAGCTTGAGTTCTAAAAACTTGCATCCGACTCAAGTATGAGTTCAAATAAGTCAAGTCCAGGTTGAGTTTCAAGCTCAAAATTTTTTAATTGACTCGACTTGAGTCGTTTTGAGTATTCCACTATGTCCACTTGTCCCAAATACACCCCTACCTATGACAAACTGATCCTTGCAAGAAGACAGCAACAAATGACCACAACTGATACAAAATCACCATTTTTAGAAGATGAAGGTCAAAGCATTCCCTTCACCACATCTTTCCAGCCAGCTCCCTCCCTTGACATATGACCAAAAAGGCCAGCTTGCTTGACCGAACATTCTATCTTTAACCAGATCTAAAACAAAATTCAAAGCCACAGCAAAATCTCTCCATAGACCTTCACTCCCCCAGGAATATAAAACTGAATGCCCTCTTCTCTATAGACTCCAGCCTAGATCCAATTCCATTTCTTGTCGACCAAAGCACCACCCAATACCAAAATTTCCCTAATTTATTTTGATGGGAAAATCTTTCCAGTCACACAAAAGCCAAAAAAAGACACTCAAAAAACCACCATGCAGCCACTAACCAGACCCTAATCCATCAATTCACTCATTAATTTCACTCCAACAGAAAAAAAACAAACAAACAAACAAAAAGGCCTCACCTAGCGTCCTTCAGTCACAGATTGAAAAGATATGCCTCTGATCTGAACTGTTATCCAACGAAAATCGAAAATCCTATGGCATAAAGATCAGAAATCATTGCTGAGAACATATGTTCAGTAGCTCACTGAGAGGGTAGATCCGACTTTATTGCAACATTGCTTCCCAAGACTATACTAATAGATTAGTATGTTCTTTTTTGGGGCAATGAGGATCCATTGTTCTTTCTTAACTTAAATAAGTTCCAATTCATGATTGAGATTACCCTAAGGTGGAATTTGGTTCACAGCATCTTTCGACATTTATGTGAATGCGATGTCCATGGCATCCCATTCCCATATTTGACTTGGTTTTGAAATCTGATGCAGTGATAATCTCACGTTCCATAGTAATGAAAGATTCCACAAAACATGGGAATCCCATTACCATCCACCGCTATGGGCAAGTTTCATGGGAATCCTATTATGGGATCAAATTGCCCTTACAATTTTGATTGAACAATTATGCCCTATATTATAGTATTATTACCCACTATTACTATAAAAATAGATAATAAAAATGAAGTAATAATAGATGAGATTTTGAGACCATATTTCCCCAAATTATTTCAAATAATTGAATTATTAAGTGTTGATTTAAAAAAAAAATTATGAAGGTGAATTTTTTAGGACATGGATTCAGTTATTATATATATATCTTCAGTAGGTTTATGTGCTGCAAATATGATTATTCTTTATACATTGTACATACACAAATTAATGGTATAATGGTCATTCTTTTGAAATGCAAGCAGGATTCCTATGTTAAACCAAACACTAACATAGACATACTGTGTGCATTCATACGAATCTTACAATACAAAAATATTCCCATGAGATAGGAATCTCATTCCTAGGAATGAGATTCCCAAAAATGTCATTCCTATTAGAGGTTATATATGTCTTTTAGTATTATAAGTATTGAGTGCATTAGAATGTTAATTAGTGAAAGTTAGCAAAAGTATTATTGTCATTAGAATGTATTTGATTTGTACTTTAAATAGAGGGAGAGGCATATCTTCAAGTTAGGTCATTCATTTTAATCAAATCTTAACATGGTATCAGAGCATGATCCTATCTAAACCGTATTTCCCTCAGCCGTCGCCGAGGAACATCATTCCTGCAGTTGTTATTCCCAGATCCACCTCCATCCCATACTAAATCACAAAACCATCCATACACCCATAATCAGACCCCCTCAACAACCCACCCCACAAAACCACATTGCCGGAGGGCACTCCACGCGCCCCCACACGCCAGCGCATGAGTGAAGTTCTGGCAACTTTTTTCTTTTTTTTTCTTCTGCCATGCTGTGATTCCTTCTCTAGACAATATTATCAAGCTGTTAGGCCAGTTCTTTGCTAAAAAATTCAACCTTTTTTGACCATGTATTCGTGGTATTCTGTTAATTTCTGTTCAGGGTTTGTGAAGGCTTCCTTGTGAGTTTTTTGGAGCCCTGGCAGCATTCATATGTTCAGTTGTGAGGCTGTGGCAATGCTATATCCATTGGCGAGTTGTTCACCTCGTCCGTGGTTGCATCGGTGCTTTACATAGTTAGTGATTGTTCCAATTATTGATTGTTCTTCTTGTTTTTGGTGTGGTTGCTAATTTTTGAGTGTTGTGGCAGCGCTATATCCACTGGTGAGTTGTTCACCTTGTCCGTCGTTATGCCGGTGCCTTGTCTGTCATTGTGTTGGTGCTTCACATAGTTTGTGATTGTCCCAATTAGTTTTAATTGTTCTTCTTGTTTTTGGTGTCATTGCTGATTTGTGAGTGTTGGGATGAAATCTATGAATCCCAAAAAAATTGTTTCCTACATCGCTGCCGCAAATAACGACTCAAAAGTTGGATGGAAAGAACTATGTTCAATGATATAAAGTTGTTTGGATTTTTTAGCAAGATTAGGGAGATATAACCACTTGCTCCAATCTGATTCTTCTGATGAGAAGAGAAAAGTTGTGTGGGTTCAGGAGATGCCTTGATTGTTCCCCTTTTATAGAATTTGATGAAGCCACAGATTGCACAGATGTGTATGCATCTAGATACATGTAAGGAGATTTGGGATTATGTCAAACTTCTATACTCCAGTAATACACATATGTATGATCCATCCCAATTCCTAGGAGTACTTTAAGTTACAACGAGGAGATAGGAGCATTGCAGATTATTTTGGAGAAATGAAGCGTATTCATGAGAAGCTTAACGTCGTGCAACCTAGAACTGCCGACGTTCATTAGATGTAGAAGCAGAGGAAGCAGATGACAATTCTTCATGTTCTAGGGCTTAAGACCTGAGTTTGAGGCAGTTCGGTCCCAAATACTCAGTAGTGCTAGGCTGCCATCATTTGCTGATGTTTATTCTCGTGTCCTTCGTGCTTCCTTTATCACGCATTCTCCTACTCTTGCATCTAGCTTCGAGAGGACAGCCTTTGCTACATAGAGTGATTCTAGTTCTCTACCAAACAACCATAAAAGTCATCGTTGTGGTTCAAGTAGTCGTAGTGGTAGAGACGGACGAAGTCGAGGTACTCCTTGCAAGTGCAGTCATTGTGAAAGGAATAATCATACTATTAAGCAATGTTGGGATCTTCACAGCAGACCTTCACACGTTGCCAAGCAGCCACCACTGACTTCACACCTTTGGGGGCAACCAATGCAGCCACCAATGAACTCCTCACCTTTGGAGTCGGGTGGGGGGCAACGTACTGTCTCTATGTCAGCACCTTTGGGGGCAGCCACTACAGCCACCACCGACTCTACACCTATGGGGTCGAGTAGGGGGCAACGTATTGTCTCTATGTCAAAGGAAGAGCATTCCAAGTTCCAACAGTATCAAGTGTCACAACAAGCTTCTCTTCCCATTACATCTCTTGCCCAAATAGGTAATCATACAGTATGTCTGTCATCTAGTACTTCTCATCCTAGTCCTTGGGTCATAGACTCAGCTGCCACTGATCATATCATAGGTATACCTAATCTTTTCCGCTCTTCAATATCCTACCAATTTACCTTGCGTTACTCTTGCTGATGGATCCACTACTGCAGTCAAGGGAATTGGGAATGTAAATCCCACTTCTTCTATTGCTCTTCCTTCGGTTTTATATATTCCCAATTTTCCTTTCAATCTTATGCCCGTTAGAAAAATTACTAAATCCATGAATTGTTCAGTGAATTCTTCTCTGATTCTGTGATTATTCAGGATTTGAAGACGAGGAAGACAATTGGCGTAGGGTGTCAAGCTGGTAGACTCTATCACTTTGAGCCGCTATCTCCTTTTACTGTCTGCACTACTACTACCACACCTTTCCAAATTCATTGTCGCCTGGGTCTTCATTGGAAAAGTTAAAATGTCTTGTTCCTAGTTTTCAGATGTCTAGGGTCCTAGTAAGGTCATGTCCAAGTTGGGTTTCCGATACTTTGCAACCTTTGTGGATGATTATTCAAGAATGACTTGGTTATGTAACTTATATTAAATAAAAGATTGTTCTGAGTTGTTTCATGCATTTTGTGCCTTTTGTTTTGAAATAAAGACTTAATTTGGTTTGCCAATTTGAATATTTCGAAGTGATAAAGCGAAATATTTTTTCAGTGCACAATTCACTACTTATATGACTCAGTTTGGTATTATTCATCAATCATCTTGTGCCCACACTCCTCAACAAAATGGGATCGCAAAGCAGAAAAATATACATCTTCTTGAAATCACTCGCACTTTACTTTATCAAATGTTTGTACCTAAAGTGTTTTGGAGTGATGTTGTACTTACTTCTTGTTATCTGATCAATAGAATGTCATCCCCTGTTCTTAGTAGTAAAATTCCCTACTCCATTACCTTTCCTAATTCACCTTTATTTTTTTTCCTCCTTATATATGGGTTGTGTCCTTTGTTCATCTACTAACTCCTAGGTTGGATAAGTTGGATCCTCGTGCTATAAAATGTATCTTTCTGGGCTTACTCATATACTCAAGAGATATCGTTGTTATAGTACCATGTTGCATCGCTTCTTTGTTTCTCCCGATATTACCTTCTTTGAGTCTACACCTTACTACACCCAGCCATTGAGCACTTCTAAACTCAATGAGTCTCTTCCTTTGCCTAGTCTTCCAGATTCTACGTTGTTGTCTTTGCCCAATCAACCATCTAAGTCTCCATGTAGTTCGATTCCTTCTCATCATCTTGATCATTTTAATTTGCAGGTGTATTCACGACAGCGACTCCAAGAAAGATATTCCCCTCTAGCTTCTGCTGTCACGCCTTTGGTTTCTCGTCTGATGATCATGCTTCCCATGATGTTGATCCTCCTACTGCTGTTCGGAAAGGTAAACGCACATGTACTCAACACCTTATTTCCAACCATGTTTCTTATGACTCCTTATCACCCTCCTATTATTGTTTTCTAACTGCTCTATCATCTACTACCCTTCCTAAATCTGTTTCTAAAACCTTCAACCATTCAAGGTTAAGGGATGCTATTATTGAAGAGATGAATGCTTTACATGACAATGACACTTAGGACTTGGTGCCTCTTCCTCTTGACAAGTCTATGGTTGGTCGTCAGCGTTTATATTGTGAAAGTCAACCCTGATAGTTCTGTGGCTCGTCTAAAGGCCCGTCTTGTTTCTAAAGGGTACACTCAAGTGTATGGTCTAGATTATTCTGATACTTTTTCTCCGGTTGCCAAACTTACATCAATACGTCTGTTCATCTCCTTGGCCAATACATGTCACTAGCCTTTGCATCAACTAGATTTAAAAAATGCCTTCTTGCTTAGTGTGTCAACCCAAGAAGGCTTTATATGGTTTAAAACATTCTCCCAGAGCATGGTTTCGTCATTTCATTGTTGTAGTACTTGAGTTTGTTCTTTGAGGGTGTGCTATGGATCATCTGATTTTTATCGTCAAACTTCATTGGGTAGAATCCTTCTTATTGTTAATGTGGATGATATTGTTATTACAAGTGACGATGATAAAGGTATTCAGAGAACTTTTTCTACATAATAAGTTTCAGACCAAAGATTTGGGACTATTGAAATACTTCTTGGTTATAGAAGTATCTAAATCTCGTATCGAACCTGTTGTGTCATAGAGGAAGTATGTTCATGATTTGTTGGATGAAACTGGCTTGTTGGGATCTAAACCGATTGATACACTCATGGATCCTAACAAGAAGTTAATGTCGGAAATGGGTAATTTGCTACCTAATCCTGGACAATACAGAAGACTTGTTCTAAAGTTGAATTATCTCACAGTTACTCAGTCGAATGTATCTTTTACAACATGTTGTGAGTTAATTTCTAGATTCTCCAGAGACAAGTCATTGGGATGCAGTAATTCGCATCTATGAGATATCTCAAAGGCACACCTGGGAGAGGTCTTTTATATTGTGATCAAGATCACAATTATATCCATGGATATACAGATGTAGATTGGGCTGGATTGCCTTCCGATCAGAGATCCACCACCGAGTACTATATCTTAGTTGGTGGTGATTTGGTTTCTTGGAAAAGTAAGAAACAAACTATGGTGGCAAGGTCAAATGCTGAATCAAAATATAAAGCTATGGCTCACACTACCTGTGGACTTGTCTAGTTGAAGAACATGTTGGATGAATTAGGCTTTTTTGCATTCTCAAGCTATGAAGTTTACATGTGATAATCAAGCTGCTCTTCATATTGCCTCCAACCCAATCTTTCATGAGTGGATGAAGCATATTGAAGTTGATTGCCACTTTGTTCGGGAGAAACTTGTGCAGAAGCTTATTACAACCGCTTATGTGAAGTTGAACATGCAGCTTGCTGATTTGTTTACCAAAGCATTGGGGAGTTGCTCGTGTGAAATTCATTTGTAACAAGCTAGGAGCTTATGACATTTATGCTCCAACTTTAAGGGGAATGTTAGAGGTTATATATGTCTTTTAGTATTATTATTGAGTGTGTTAGTATGTTAATTAGTGAGAGTTAGTAAGGGTATTATTGTCATTAGAATGTATTTAATTTGTATTATAAATAGAGGGAGAGACCTATCTTCAAGTTAGGTCATCATTTTAATCAAATCATAACAATTCCATAGGAATATTTTTGATCTCGTGATGGGATACCTGCCTCATGGGAAAATTTTTGTTTAGTTCACATTATATGATTCATGGGAATCCGCATAGGATGCTTATTTTAGTGTTTGGTTCATTGCGAGAATCCTGACAAACATTTTAAAAGATTACCATTAAACCCTTGACATGTCTATGGAACAATATATGAAGAATAATCATATTTTTTTAGCACAAAATCTTGCTATGAATGTGTACCAAATTAAACCTATGTCCTAAAATTTCAACGATCATACAACAACAAGAAGCCTTAAGTCTCACTAGATTGGGTCGACTACGTGAATTCTTTTTCTCCAATTCACCCAATCGAGAGCATTTTCCTCTACTAAATTAAGGGCTATTAAATCCTTCCTCACTATCTCATTCCAAGTTATTTTAGGCCTACCTCTACCACTTTTCATGCCAAAAACAAAAACTCACTCCTCCTCATAGGTACTCTACAAGGCCTCCATTTCAATGCTCAAACCATCTAAGTCACCCCTCACTTATCTTGTCTTCAATCGTTGCTATGCCTAAATTATTGCGTATATGCTCGTTCCTTAGTTTATCTTTTAATATTATACCACTCATCCACCTTAATATTCACATTTTGGAAACTTTTACTTTTTGTACATATTGTTTCTTAGTTGTCCAACATTCTAAACCATAAAGCATAGCCGACCTTATAGCCGTATTATAAAATTTTCCTTTTAATTTTGAGGGTATTCTACAATCACACAACACACCTAATTTACTCCTCCATTTTAACCAACTTGCTTTAATTCTAAATATTACATCTTCAATTTCCCCTTCTGCTTGCTTAATAGAAATCGAAATCTATTAGTGCTAATAATTTCTTGATTATTAAGTTTAATCTTCTCTCCACTTTTCCTCCTTATGTTACCAAAATTACATTTCATATATTCCTACTTATCCTAAAACCTTTGGACTCTAATTCGGTTCGCCAAAGTTCTAACTTAGATTCTGCTCCACTCCTACTTTCATCAATCAACACAATATCATCTGCAAACAACATACACTAAGGGATCTTGTTTTGAATATTCATAGTAAGTTCATCAATCACTAAAGTAAAAATATAAGGACTCAAGTGAAACCTTGATGTACACCTATTGTGATTGGAAAATCTCTAAATTCCCCTCCTAGAATTCTAACACTTGTCACTACTCTATTATACATATCCTTAGAGACCTCAATATATCTACTGCAAACCCCCTTCTTTTCTAAAACCACCAAAGAACTTCACTAGGCACTCTATCATATGCTTTCTCTAGGTCAATAAAAAACATATGCGAGTCCCTCTTCTGTTCCCTAAAATTTTCCATTAATATTCTTAAAAGATAAATAGCTTTTTCCCAAGCATAAAACCGAATTGATTCTCTAAAATCCTTGTAATAACTAAAAAAATCCAACATATAATAATATTACTTTCATTTTATTTTCCTTCTATGTTTAATATTTTAACAATTTATTGCATAATAATAGTGTCAAATAGTACTAGATATTGAAGGCATATATAGGATGCCCATGGGAATGAGGTCCCATTGAAAGATACCCGTGAGGGAGCATGGCAATGGAGTTCCCATGTTTTGTGGTAATCTCATTCCTAGGGAATGTGACATTGCTACCATGCCACTTTCCCATCCCAAATCAAACATGGGAATGAGATACCACGGGCATCACATTACTGGTGATACTGAAAAATCCTGCAAAACAAACAACCCCCGAGGCAACATTTAGTGAATGGAAATCAGCATAAAGATATGGGAAAACTATTTTAGTTTTGGACTACATGAGTGGGAACAAAAAAAATGATGTAATTAGAATAAGGCTTTATGCATTATTTTTATAAAAACAAAGAATTTATTAAGACAAGAAAGAGTTATGATACAAATAGGATACATGTTCTGCAATAATAGAAGGAACAAAAAAATAAAAAGATAAAAAACCAAAAGAACACCAAATGGTACAAAGATCTACAATCTCCACACTTGGATCTTTTGGAACCAATTATCAATGGTGCTTCTTTTAAATAAGTGCTGAATTTGATAAGTGCAGATAATTAGGGCTAAACTAGACAAGTTCTAAATGTCATAACTGCTATTTAGTTGTGTCGGAATCTGAAAATAAGTGCTCGTTTTAAGTAGTATAGTACAATAAGTAATTTTTTGGCTAATCACATTTATAATAGATTGCAAATTTCTAAATAAATTTCCTCACAATTCAACGGCAAAAAAGTAATATCAGTCCCAAAAAATAACACCAGCAAAAAGTCATTCGCAAACACCAAAGCAAGGCAAGAGAAACCACCATACCAAAGTCCAAACCAAAATTAGCATAAGCAAATGAAGCCTTTAAGATTCTAGCGCTACACTCCAGCTAAGTAAACCAAATGAACACAAAAATAGAAATTTCCAAAGATCCTTCCTACCCTGCCCCCTCTTGGAGGCCTGAAACAATGGAGGCACAGACTCTCCAAAGAAGGTGATCAAACCCAATGCTACCAAACAAATACCAAACAAAAAATTGATCCAAATACACAAGAAAAGAATTATGTGAGAAAAAATACGAACAAGGCTCCCCTCTTCAATAAGAATGCGCATACACTAATTCTCTTAGCCTTCTAGTCTGAAGCAAATCATTAGCATTGATACTTTTAAGGATTGTGGCCCATGTGATGTGAAATCCCCAATTTTAAAAGGAATCTTGGTTTCCCTTAGAAGAATGCAAGAAAAGGAATTAGGACGGGCAATAAGAATATGAGTCAAATGAGCCAAAAATATTTGCAAGAAAAAATCCTAGAAACACACAAATTCCAACACCTTTCATCCCTTTCCAAAGAAAAACAAAATGAAGCCAACACATTCTATAAAAAAAAAATAAGATCATTAGTCTCCTGCTCATTCAAATTCCACACAAAAATGGACCATGCCCAAATGATATTCAGAAACATCATACCACCTAAAAGGGGATCTGGGAGAAGAAGTTCAGGAATGCTGTTCAGTTTCCCAATGGCAAGAGATTTCAATGTTTCAATTCCAAAGGCCAGTAAACCATTTTTCCCAGGAGACAATGAGGGGAGATGCAAGAAGGTACATGTTGGCAGATAGTAAGTTGTTTGATATCATTCTAGAAGGAGAACGGAGGATGCCTTTCAATGAAAAATGAGTGAAATAGAGACTTCAAAGTATCTGGATTTTGAAGAGTTCAAGTGGATGAATGAAGCATGGGAGGATTTGCAGCATGCCAGTTGTTATGAATCTTGTTTCAGGAAAATGACAAAGAAAGATCATACTCACTTCCATGCTTGAAAGAGGAATGCGAATGGCAAATTTTTACAATTACTGTTGGTTAGAGGAAGGGGGTAACGGATGCAAATCTTTCAGGAGGCTTTTGAAGCTAAATGTTGGAGGAAAATTTTTAGAGACCTGCTGCTTAGTTTTTTCTAGTAAAGGAGCAGAATACAGAGAAACATGGGGAGAAAGGTGCCAATTGTAGGGACAGACTAAGGAGGATGGGGTAGATGGGAAAGAAGAAGGAAGATGGGAAAAGAATATTCAAGAAAGAGTTTAATATCTCAATTTCTGAGATCATTCCAAGATGCCGATCCGGAAGAGGAGATCATCTTGGGGTCACAAAAAAATTCTTATGCAGCCAGGGTTGCAGACCAGAATCACAGGAAGAAGGAGGACAATGCATGCTTACACATGCACCAAGGACAAGGAGGAGAATCCAAACCAAGACGCTTTATTTCAAGTTTGAATGTCAGTCATTGCCATCAAAACCTCAAATTTTTTGGGCTTTAAGGAGTTCGGGAAAAGCTTGGGCTCAAACCAAATGAAATGGGAGAATGTTCTTGAATCAGGATACAAAAAATTGTGCTTTCCAAAGGAAGAAAGCCCAAGTTATGCTTTAGACCAGTCTAAAGCTTTTACAGGGGTTAGAAGAAGCATAACAAATCACTGTTTTAACAATAAGGCTGACCCAAGTTCATGACAAGTAAGGGGAAAAATATTAGGGATTTCATTTCAACTAGGACATTGACACATTAAGGGGGCTCTGAGATGGAGTCAAGGCATCAGGGGCTCAAATGTCAAAACCCAGCCCGCAAATCTCAAATCAGGAAATGAGGAAGAAATGGGAGATCTGTCTGGGGCTCCAATTATGAGATCAGAGGAAAGAATGGGGCCTCTGAATCAAGATTTGACAAATGGGGAAGAAAGCTCAATCCGGTCCAGGCTCAGTCAAGGAGGAGGGGATGTTCCAAAAGAAGATGACAATTGCTTTGCAATAATCCCCAAAAATCTGGAGACAGTACATCCCCTTGCACTGTCGACAGGATAGTATGGAACCTTTTGGAGGTGGCTCAAAACCCATATTTTCAACACAAAATGGAAAGTTACATGCACTTAAAAAAGGTGAAGATAGACAGCGGGTCTTGGGAGTTTTCTCCAAAAGATTTGAGGATAGGGACTTCAAGCCCTTTGAATATATAAAATGAAGAAAAGAGAGAATAAAGGGGAAAAGAGGGAGCTGAAGGCATTAGAGTTTGCAATCAGCCAATTAGTTATGATAGAAACGGGGAAAGGGAGGGGGTCCATTGTGAAAATATGATGAAAATTGTTTCCTGAAACATTAGGGGGATACCATTCCTGATAAGAAGACTCTGGTCAAGTATTATATGAGAAATTAGACAGCAGATATTGCGTGCATTCAGGAGAATAAAATGAAATCTGAGACATCTTGGGGTTTAGGGAGAGCAAATTTCCCGTATTTACAGGCTAATAGTACCCAGCTGAAGGAGTGTGATATGTGTAAGACAGCTATCATTGATTAGCAGGATATTAGTTGCTTATTCAGGAAGCACAATGAAGATCCTCACTGTGCTTTCCGGATGCCGGGGGAAGATTTCAATATGGTTCTCTATCCCCATCAGAGAGAGGTGATAAGGGGGAAAGTCGAGACATCAGATAAGAGGGATTTTTTGGAGTTCATTAATGTAATTCCTGGCTGCATCAGCCCCTGCCCAGAGGAGTATTCACCAGGTCAGATTTCAGGGATGAACCCACATGTGCAAGAATAGTCCTTGGTTTCTGTTGAATGAAAGGAGCATTTTTTCCATGGTGTACAAAAATTTCTGCCTATGCCATATCCAATAATCGCCCTATTTGACTGGAGGCAGGGGGTTTACGAGGTGGCCCAACACCTTTTCGCCTTGAAAACATGTGGATTAAGGCAGAAGGGTTTAAGGTTTTGATGAAGGAATGGTAGAAGGGGATAGGGGTGAAAGGGCATGCCTATTCCCAATCACCAAATGTTGGTACAGGATAAAATAAATCATTCTTATGTTTAGCTACACAGTTACTTTAGAAGCTCTTCTTAAAGTATGGGTTTAAATATAGCTCAGTGATGCCCCTCTTGTAGACACTGAAATTTGGAATAAAATTGAGCTTGTTTTATGAGTTTTCTTACTAGGACTCTTATGGTCTAACTTCTTCCATAATCTTGTGTACAAGAACTATCCATCCCCACTTTTCTTTAACCCATTCTTCATATTTACACTACTATTCCAACACTTTTCTTTGTAAGACAATGCTTGATATCATGGCTTCAAAAATTGTTCTACATGAGTATAAAAAAGATGAGATCCGTAAAAAATGTGACAAAGGTTTTTTTTCCACTACTAATTGGAACAACATAATCCACACTGAAACTAAGCCCAGATTGATCAATCTCCTGGTCTTAGGGAAGGAGCAGTTAGACCATGATCAACTTGTTCAAACCTCAGTTGGGCTTGGGACAAGCTTTAACCTCAACAAACCTCCACAAGTTGCAGACCTACTTCTTTAACACCCAAGCACTAAACATCCTATGTCTGCTAGACCCTTAAAGGATTGTTGTTCTCTTCCATATTTTCTTTCTTTCATTGCCTTTCATAATGAATACAAGTCCTTCACATTAAGATCAGCTCCCAGCTCCTATTAGTTTGTTAAAGGCATTTCACTTCAGTCCAATCTGCAAACCCTCATCCCAACTATCTGCTTAAATTTATACATGTATGAGTGCTGTACTCTTGTATGTGTAAAAGGTACCATATGCTTTATCACCAAAAAAAAAAAAGAAAAGCAGAGTGCACGACCACAATAATATCAGAGTGAATCAAGTTCAGTGAAACCTTAAGTTTGATGTTGAACAAAAATTTTCCTGTCCCAACTGAGTTATAGGATTAATAAAATCCAGCTTAAAAACTATTTTCTTTAGATTCAAGATATCCCAATTTCAACTGTTTTCAAAAAATATATCTGAATTTGAACTATATATCAAACCAAAAATGCTTTACAAACAAAAGTAAGGGCATCAATGTCCGGTATTGCGGTTCTAGTGCACACTATAGAAATTAGAGCCCATATGGGATAGCGTTGGTATAAAAATGATTTCACAATAGAAAATTACTTTCTATGCTCATATTTGACAACTTATTTGGAATAACCACTGATATAAAAACAGACTAATGGAAGCTTCAAAAGCTGAATTTCTCCTCAAGTGATTTTAGGTTCAAGATCAATTTCCAATTCCAAGAGTAAGACTTACCAATAAAATTGTTGAAAGAACTAATTATATACAGTAAAATCTCTTTTAATTGAAAAATGTTTGAAACGAGCAGTTGGCCTACATTATAATTGCTTCCATCAGAGAAGAAGCATCACGGTACCACCTACTATCGAGGTTCCATTCATTCCAAAAACATAAACCTGAATCCAGCTACTCCACACTGTCAAAACAAGGTCCAGCAACAAGCTTGCTTTTTTCCCATCAAGAAAAGAAGATGCCCATTATCAAAATCCACAAAAAATGCGACACTTGGCAAGTGCTTAAAGGATTAATCTATCTTATGGACAAGGTTTCCCCCAATTACATAAATGCGGGTGTCCTATCAAAAGAAAAACAATTTCATGGCCCAAACATGCCAATAATATTTCTAAGACCACTTGAAAACAGCAAATCACAACAAAAGAACAAAGCTACAGAATTTATCAACTCCAGGGCAAATACCATCAATGCATTACAAAAATCAAAAAAAAAAATCCCATTATAAAGACAAAATCCAAACCCTCTGTTTGCTAACAGAAGAAAGAATAAGGAAAACGATTGCAAGTGCTGCATTTTCTTTTATCCAAGTCTCTGAGAAGTAACGCCGCTGAATGGCGTAGACTTTTATTTTTCCTCCTACTTGTTGGCGATCGAACAGGAAATGGACTGACGAAAAAAAACAAAAACATGGAGAGAGAGAATACAAGAAGTAAGCTGCATCCAGACATCAGCTGGATTTACGCGAACAAGGAAAACCCAGAAATACAATCATAAGCCAACACATACCATAATCGTTTCCACAGAAATGGACGATTCAAATGGCAGTGAATAGCCGCGAGCGAACTGTGGATTCCTATCTACTATCAACAAACCCTAGCAGGGACTTGGACTGAAAAATTAAAGCACGAAAGAAACCTGAAAGGTGTGAGCAGGTAGTTGCCATCCGTGCTTCCTCACCATTCTGAAGTCTGAACTCAACTCCCTGGCATCAAAACAGAACGAGTGCTCTGATTCAGCCCAAAAACACTAGAAAAGAAACAAGGCCCACAGAGACGCGGACAGTTCCCTCCTATCCGATCAAAGCATACAGAAATAATGAGCGCCCCATGAGCGACCTTTTATACATATGCGTTAGTGCTGCTAGCGGTGGCACGCACCTGGAAAGCGGAAGGCAAGCCACCAATAAATAAGCCAAGTGAAACATTCCTGACCCAACTCTAATGAGATATCATCAATTTATCCAATAAAAACGGTCTCACATAGTTGGAGTTTAACCATTATTATAAGCTTAAAATCTCTCCTACACACATTCCTTATAGGACTGTGATAGGCTTTCTCGTTCAATCGTCGTTACAATAACATCCACTCACATGATAATATCCGGTATAGTTCTAATATAAAATACAACAATACGGACCTAATTCTAATAAGATATTGTCCATTTTAATCCACAGATCTTATAAATTTACCCTATAAAAGATAATACCACTGAGTTTTCTTTTTTGTCTTATTTTTATCCCCTCTCTCTCTCTCTCTCTCTCTCTCTCTCAAATGTGTTGGTGGTTGTACGGGGCTCTCTCTTCTCTCTCTTGTGAAGTATGATATTGACTCACTGTCAGGGGATGGAGGAAGCAAGGAGGCCCCATATGGGTGTTATTGTTTTTTTTTTTTTTGTTTACTTTTTAAACTTCTCTCTCTAGTACTACTATAATGGATTTTATTATATCATACCTTTTGCTGTTCTCTCTCTATGTGATTACTCTCCCTCAATAACTCTCCTCCCAGACACCTTTCTTTATATTTACATAATTAAAATTATAAAACTAATATAAACTATTAGCTCACACATTTTATCTTTATTTATATTTTATATATATATATACTAAAATTGTCAAATTAATTCAAATCCAATTATTAAAATACAACATGTTATGTTATGTTTACATACATCAAAATTTATAAAACTCATTCAAATGATTTTTAAAATGAAAAAACTCATCTAGATTCAAATTACTGAAAAAGTATAGAATTATTATACCATGTTGCATTTATATTTGCATATGCTAAAATTATAAAAGCGATTGAAATTATTTTTAAAATTTAAATACAACATAATACAATTTTTTCACTTACATTAAAATTTACTTTATTATTAAAAAAATTGTTTACCAAATATAAATAGTCATCAATTACATATACATTTGATCACAATCCATTAGTGGTTCTAGGTAAGTTAATATTTGCGTAGTAAGTTACGATAAGTACAAACTCAAATGCAAAAATCAACTAAAAATAAAATAAATTAATTTAATTTAATTTAATTTAAAATTAAATAATTATTATTAATTAAATAATATAATATAATAATTTTTATATATATAATATAATAATATTATATATATATATATATATTTATATAACCTGAAGGAATCAAATTCCTTCAAGATTAAGAAATCCAGAGAGGGGACCACCCCCAATTCTCGCCTGAACTCACTCCCTCATCATCTCTCTCCACACTCTATCTCTCTCTCCCCCCCCCCCCAACCCCTTTCTCTCTCCTCAAATTTTCAGCGAGTTGTGCGCTGATTAAAGAACGGAAAATACCCTTGAGTTCCAAATTCGACCACCAATATTTTAACCCGAGTAGATTCGTCATTTAGGCGTCATAGACACCACTCTTGAAATAAGGTAAGGGGAATAAATTATGTCAGGCATTTTAGAAATTAATTAATTAATTTAAGGTATGAGAATATGAAAATATTGTATATGATTTTCTGTCAAGCATATGGAAATAGTGGTTTTGGATTATTATATATTTTCTGAGCAATTATTATATTATGAAATATTACTTAAAATGTGTGACATGAGATTAATTCAGTTTATTGTATAAATTAAACCTATTGGGATGTTCATGGTATGATACTGGTTATAGTAAGATTATGTAGAGTGGTATTTTATGATATATCCAAGAGATTATGTTTGGCAATATACTGGTTTTCTAAAAAATGTTGAAAAATGATTGTAATATAACGTTGGCAGGAAATGAGGAGTTCGTTTATTGTCTATCTTCTAAATTGTAACATAACGTTGGCAGTGAAATGAGGAGGTCGTTATATTGTTTTTTTACGTAAACATGACCCAAGAAATGAGAAGATAGTTATATTGTTTTATATGTAAACATGACCTACGAGATTAAATGTTATTTATATATGATACACTAAAACTCATTGACCACACACTGATAATAATTTATTTCATACTTACTGAGGGGTGTCTCACCCAATTATTATCTAACATTTCAGATATCTTAAGGATTAGAATAGATATTAAATTAATTATGCTCTTATTGTTTTAGAATTTTAGGGATGTTAATTTTGATATTCGAGATATTATTGTAATAAAAGTTTTTTTAGTACTCTGGTAAATAAATTTGAGGTCTTCCGTTGTGTAAAATTTGAGTCACTATATCAAGCACATCCAAGGAAGCTAATGTACAATTATATGTAATGGGGAGTGTTTGAGGTAGTGTTTATTGTAAATCTTGCAGTTATGTTTCACGCATAATTACTGAGCAAGAGTTGAGCAAATTGCATGTGCATATTAGTACATACGAGTATATAGGATATCACTTAAATGAAAAATAAGTTTTTCATTGTTTGACACTTATGAGTTTTCAAAAACAAAACAATGAGTTTTATGGAAAATATCCTATACTCAACTTTGATTAAAATAGGACATAAGAGTATATAGGATATCACCAAATCATAAGTTTGGTACTTATGAGTTTTCAAAGTAAAAACAATAGTTTTATAAAAATATCCTTTACTCAAATATATTTTTATATGAGTTAAGTTTTAAATCATATTAGTGTATAATCTTTTAAAAACTTGGTCCTAGTTGGGTTTAAAATCTCAGTTATGTACCTCTTAAATTTTCTAAATACCTTTCGGTATTTGGAGCATAACTTTTACTAGAAAGTACAAAAGGGCGATCTTGGTATCTATGGAAAGTTAAAAAAATCCAATAACTTTAATGTTGATAACTTTTTCTCATTTGGATAATTAGTCGACGATGTGGGGCAAATCGTTGACGATTTCAGGTAGAATATTGCTCATATGAAATGGTTGACTAATTGGGGCAATTAGTTAATGAATTGGGCAAATTAGTCGATGAATTGGGCAAATAGTCAATGATTTGTGTCGAGATTCAAGCCCAATGGTTATAAATCGCTAGTTTTCAAAGAAAACAATAATTTTACATACCCAACGGCCATAAAAACGGCTAGTACTCCATTTTACCTATAAATACAAGCCCAAAGACTTGTTTTATACATTGATTTAGTAATTCATATATCATTCCCAAGCACACCACATTTTAGTTCATATTTCAAGTACTTAACATCTCTCTTACTCTCTATTCTAGTTGTGAATCATTACTTGGAGAGATTTGTGAGAGGTTTGATTGTATTTATTATCGGCTCATTCAAGGAGCATTATTGTTGTAAATCATTTTCTTCCTCAAGTTGTAAAAGGGTTCTTGGTGAACCGTGGTTGAAGGTTCTTGGTGAACCGAAGTGCAAGAATTCTTGGTGAACCTTGCGACTCTTGGTCAGCAAAAGGGATTTGATTCCGTGTGAAGGTTCTTGGTGAACCTTGTGCTTCTTGGTGAGCGATAGGGATTTGTTCCTGTTTTTAAAGGCTTCTCCGCCAGTGAAGGAAGCTTATAATGGATTGTGGAATCCTTAAGTGTGTCTCAAGACATGGACGTAGGCAAGAGACTAAACCACGTTAATATCGTTTGTCAAACTTCCCTTCCCTATACTCTTTAATTCATATATTATGTTTGATTTATATTATTTACATTATAATATAATTACTTGCTTCTTGCCAAGATTGTTATTTTGTAGAGAATATTTAAAATACACAAAAGAGTCCATTCACCCCCTAAACTCTACTCCAGGGCCAACAAGCTTCTTAAGGAATTTTCCATTGATTTCTTTGGTGTGCGTCTAATCTTCAAAGTCCTATAACTAATAAGCTCCATTTTTTAGTACTTTTTGAACAACAAATGGCCTTTCCCAATTAGGCAACCATTTCCCAGTGAAGATTCTTGCAACCAATTGAAAAGGATTGCTTTCCATATCAAGTTTCCTTTACAAAATATGCTAGTTTTGATTCTCTTATTGTAGAATCATTCAACAGATTTTTATGTGCAACTATGTGATCTAAATCCTTCAACCTTTCTTTGTATAGGTCATCTATTTCCACCATCGTAGCATGGTTACTCAATTCCTTGCCCATTTCCTTTTTCTTTTTTTTTTTATCCCATCTCATATGTTGAAGTTATTTCTATTGGTAGCATCACTTCATGCTTGGAACTCACGGAAAACATTGTAATACCTATGTTTGAATGCTTTGAAGATCAATAAGCCCAAATAACTTTACACAATGGCTCATGCCACATTCTTGGGTTCTCACAACCTACCTTTTTTTAAATTATCTTTAACGCTTTTATTTGTAGAGTCATTTTATTCATTAGATTATGCATAGTACAAAGTTGAATGCATACGATTGAACCCATGTTCACTAGAAAGCTCCTTTATCTAATCCTCAATGAACATTGAAGCTTGATAAACTATAATGGTTTGTCGGAGGCTAAGTTGATGAATTATAAGTTCCTTTAAAAACCAAATGGGCAAAATTTTTACTAGCCCATTCTTTTGATAGGATTTACAAGCCCTAGAGTATTTTCATAATCTATCTCTTCGGAATGTCTACCAAGTGTGCTTCGTAGATACCCTCACGAACCTTGAGCATGACTAAGGATTTTTTGCTTGGGTGCAGGCAACTTAGCAAAAGGCTACTTTTACTTTTCGCATAGAGGGCCCACCACTACCTATGTGGTGGCTTTTATAGAATCTTCCTTCTAGCCATTCTACTATGACCTTCAAATGTTTCTTTAATTCTATCCTTAGATCGGTCTCTTGATCTTTGTTTCCAATAGCCAACACTTTAACAGAAGTTGAATTAATAATTTGAATGACTAGTAGATGGTTTGTTCATTTGCATAAGTAAGTCATAAGTTGACTAATGGCAAGGTTTTGTCTACATTGGGTGTGTTCCTTTTGTAAAATAATACTTTCTTATCTTGCTATTAACCTTATTGTTGAGCATTCTTTCCACGTGATTGATGTTGACTCAATAAACTCTTCAATAAGTCTTGCACTAGCAAGAGATAAGGTTTCCGCCTTAAGCTATTGTTGGTGTATTCCCTTTTCACCTAATTTATCAAGGCTTGGTGAAAATACAGTAGTATCTAGTAAGGTTGAGAGTTCAATTACCAAGAATTAATATTAATCTTGGTTGTTTGAGCACTCAAAGTCCAGTACTATAGACATGGTAGTGTTTGTTCCTACTAGGGAGGTTATCACTACCCTAGCTCCCACCCCATATTTTGTTCTTGTTCCATAAAACTGCATACTCACATGGCTATACCAATCATCCCAATGTTCGTCTCAAGGCTATTTGTTTCAATGCATGGGTGGTTGCTGAGAAAATTGGCTAGTGCTTGCTCCTTTACTACCTTCTAAAGATGTATTAGAGTGAGAAAATTCTGCCAATGACAATATCCCAACATCCTAGCATAAGTTGTGATAGAATATGCTTTAGTATATCATTTGGCCTAATACTGTTGTAGTAATTGGTAATGTAACGCCCCTAAAATTCTGGCTATATTAAATTTTTTTTTCCATTTTACTTAATAAACTTTGATACCACAAACTATAAACAAAGTCAACCCGGACCCAAAGTGGGGTACCAGGGATATATCTGTCATAAATACATTCTAACTACGTAGCGGAAAAATTTACACGCCAAAACTTTGTATGCAATACCAAAGTGCTGGAGTCTCTAAAATATATATACAAACTTCCCAAAAATCCATCAGAAATCCCAAGGATTCTTAAACATAACTTCAGACCCCAAAATAAACACATACCCTATATACCGGAAACTACACCTCCACTATCTCAGAGTGACTCACTCGAAAAATGAGCCGCTCGGAAGTTATTCCAAGTATAAGAGTTCAATCATGTAATAATTAGTCTAAAGGCTAGATCGTCTCCTCAGGGAATGCATTTTAATTCCAAACTTGTGTAATTCAAAAAGAAAATAAGAAAAGAAAAATTTACTGAACACAGCTCAGATTCAGTTCCTGAGATGTTTGAAATTTTGTGACGAATTTTAAACGAAACAAAACATAAACTATATTACTCAACTGAATATGGAAAAACAATATTAGTTAAACCATTCAAACAGGAAATAGATCCTATATTAAAAATTTCAGACAATAGCCTAAAGATAAAAACTTTATTAATTAACTTACAACCATAAAAATAAAAACTCAATTAAACGCCTACTTAAAAACAAGACTTAACTCAATCAATAACGTAAACAAAAAAAAATTTAAATCTAATCCGACAATGGTTTCATCGAAAATAAACTTTACTCTTCAACAACTTAAATAATAAATTAAACCAGAATAATAGCTAGGATCTCAACTAAACCAAACTCAAGATAAAAATAATAAAAAAAATCAACAAAATATTTAAATTCTAAATGAAAATTTTAACAAAGACAAACCAAACTTAATAATGAAAATTAACTCAACCAAAACTAACTCTAATAATAACCCAACAATAATTTAAAGTTCAGAATTTCAATTAAAATTCAACTAGAGATTAACAATGATCAACCAACCATTTAAATGTAAGAAAGAAAGAAAAAAAAAAAAACTCAAATAATAAAGTCTAATAATATGGAATTAATGATATTAAAAAAAAATTAAAACTTTTGAACTAATTTCAAGAAAGAGAAGAGATATGAAAGAAGAGAGAGAGAGAGAGAGAGAGAGAGAGAGAGAGAGAGAGAGAGAGGAGACAAGAGAAAAGAGAAAAAACTCCCAACCGTAGCAGCCCTCTCTGCTGCCCCCTACGCACCCCCAAAAGAAAGATTAAGAAAGCTAGCTAAACCCTACATCCTTGCTTCCTTTGACTTTTCAAAATCCTCCCGAAAGAAAAACCTACAAACTAATACCCAGCCAACATCTTCACGCCCCCTCTTCACACCCGCTTGCATGGCTGGGTCACATCAACCCGACCCACTTCAATTTTTTCTTTTTATTTTCTTTCCTTGCGTCTTCATTTCTTCCTTTTTGTTTCCCAATGCACAAAGCCAATTTCGACCATACTAAAGCCTGTATCTCTCAAAACTCAAAACATTAAAGTTGTAGAACTCTTTCTTAGATTTTTCCATAATTTTGAATTGTCTCGATCGGAGTTCGGACGAGAAAGTTATGCCCATATTACGAAACAATGTCGAAATAGTCCATAAAAGCAGTGTATGGTAATTTCACATCCGATTTCGACCTTAATGCAGTCAGTATCTCTTAAAACTAGAAACATGAAAATTATAGAGCGTTTTATTATCTTTCTACAACATCTTGAATCATTTGAATCGGAGATTGTATGACAGAGTTACGCACAAATTATGAAGTACCATCGGTTTTTAGCTTCCAATAGTTGCCCTACAATAAAAAAATATCAAAAATTCATAAATTACTCAATAAAACTCAAATATTATAAGTAAAACACAATATTAAAATATTGAGAGTAATTAGGCATTTAATTAAAAATATAATTCGTAATGCATGAATTAAAGCACCTAATTACGCAACTTAAGCGCGTAATCACACCCCCCAACTAAAGTTTTGCTAGTCCCTAAAAAAAAAAAAAACTGAGAAAACTACCAAATCCTATCTACCTCCTCTTTCGCGGGAAACACGGTTGCATTTACCGAATGTAATAAGGCTTTAAACCCCTAGGTCGATCCTAGTGGACGAGTTGTAGTCTCGTGAAGGTTTCTAGGGTGACACCCATAAAACACCAATTTCAATGAATATTAAATGAATGTACATGCAACACGAATATACCATTTCACATACAGGAATATAACCAGATTACACACAAGCTCATTCATGCACAATTTACGCAACTCTAAAGTAAGTCACTCATGCAAGTTTCATCATTAGATAACCATTAAGAACATTATACTCACATAGAATTGACCAATAATTACAATTCAAAGTTAATGTAATTATATAAATTCGAGAATAAACAGGTGAAATCTCGAGGTATATGTAATGTGTATGTCTCGTTACACCCAAGATACTAGTGGACACCTACAGAATGGTTATTTTGACTTAGCTTAACTGGTATACCCTAAAAAACACTCAATAAGGATGGGTTCACTCATCATATGTGAGGAGCAGTGTCGCGATCAAACATCCCACATATTACAAGGAACAAATGTTAAATGTATGAAGTGGACTAGTCTGAAAAGGATCTAGCCTATCTGTGAGGTGTTGGGTCCTTTACCCTAACATCTTCTCACCTACTCACCATGTCTAACCAAGACCACCCTAAATAAACTTATTCACAAACTTGGCATGGATACATCTAGAGCATTGAGCAATTGAAGAGTCTTCATATGTAGAGAGCATGTGTTGTGTCCTTGACTCTTTGTGGTATTTGTGTGGAGCAAATATTAACCTTTCACTTCATGTGCATTTCTATTTTTTTCTTTTTCTTTCTTCTGCTCATTTTTTAATTTCTTCTTTTTCTTGGTCAATTATGATAATCATTACACTTCTTTTGTTGTCTTCATACCACCCATGTGAATTAAGCTCGAATAGTAGTTCATGAACTAAGTTTATTTCTAGGGGTGGCTCAACCTTCACATCTTGAGTAGGCTACAAGATTTAGATTTCTATCTCCCTACTAGATGTCACCACTGGGCTAGCAAGTCAAAAACTGAGATTAGTGTACAAAGAGTGTCTAGGAAAAAAAAAAAAAAGGAAAGTTGAGTTTCATGAACTCTGAGCAGATGTCAAAAACTCAAAAGAATGATAAATGGTACAACAATACCTCACAAGGTGTTATAGTCGTCACGACCTCTATCTCATTGCTCACAAGGAACCCTAAGTGCTACAGGTCACGTGAACGTGTATTTTTAGCCTCATGAGATACCATGTAAATACAAGAGTTTATATAGCCAGATTAACAGGAATGAACTACTAGTCGACCTACATAGAGTTATAATTCCTAGATTAGCCAAATAAAGAGAAACTACACATAAATAACCCACTATACAGTTTAAGTGTGTAAGTCCTAGGTTATATGTAAGTATGTAAAGGGTATAAGTTAGTGTTAATCATGGCCTAATCATCTATATTCAAAAAAAAAAAATATTTCAATGTAATTTATCATCCCCCCCCCCCAACTAAAGAGGAACATTGTCCTCAATGTGAAAGCTTAGGGGAAATAGAAAAGATGTGCACGAGGGAAGTAGAGCGTACCTGAGTGGAGAAGTAAGGGAAAATAAAAACTGAAACTACAGAAAAATGTACTTGAAAATAAACTAAAAAATAAAGCAAGGTAAAACAAAATGAAAAGAAGGGAAAGAAAAACATCATAGTCTGTCTGGAAGAGGCTCTAGAGGAATTTCATCTGGTGGGTATAGTTCTATAAATTGAACCGGTGAGTCTCCAAATTTGAGTCGCCATAATGAATCAGTCTTGTTACCTGCACAAAAGTTAGTCTCAAATAAATCAATATGTTCTAAGGTACCAAACAAAACATGTGCAGACTATCTTCCTTGTTTTAATAAGAAATGATTTTTATTTAGTATATTTTCCAGGAAAGTCATTTATTTAAGAACTGGTCTTTGAGGCAAAGTTGTGAGAGCAGTTACCTTTGGTTCTTCAGAAGCATCAACATTAAAAATTTTACCTGGTTCCTTGAAAGTTAAATTCTCATCAGTCTGCTCACCCTCTTTATCGGGTGTACCCATTACTTTACCACTACGGGGATTTGTTTCATCATTGCACTCCTTGATATTTAATCCAGTAGGGAATGATGGTTCCATAACTGTCAATCTCTAAGGGTTAGGTACCACAGGTTGGTACTCCTTACTGGTCTCAGTCTCCATGTTAACTGGCTTCTTCAATTTTGGGATTACTTCCTCTGATTTTTCTTTGACCTCATCCATCTCCGTTGTAACTTCAGGTGTCAAGACAATTGTTGGTCTGTTAGTGAGTATCTTGGGTTGGAGAACTTCTTTTGCACTTCTCGAAGTAATAATGGCCTCCGCTGTCTCAAGAGAAATGTTATGTATTTGTTACTGTTAGTGCTGGTATTCTTAAGGATTAGACTGAGGTTCTACCAGAAATTCCCCTTTTTCTTAGATATTCAACTGCGTGCTCGTCTCATTAATGGTGTCCCGCAATTCATGTATGGCCTAAGTGTAATAGTTGTTAGTTGTGACTTGAATTTGCATGAACTACTAAAAGGCATCCTCAGAAGACTTCTTTGGTGGAGTAGGTGCTGCATTAGATTGAAATCCTGAAAGTGCATAGTTCTGGGAGATCTGTTGTGGCTGATACTAATGTTGAAAGGCAACCTAATGATCCGATGACTGATAAAGGGGTGCATAGGACTGAGAAGGTTGATTCCGAAGTTGCTCTGTAATATTCTTCTTTTCCATCTCCCTAGCATCCAATCTTTTGGTAAGGTTAGCCAGACGTGCCTCAACACAAAAATCATCTTTCAGTTCATGCCACTCTCCACCATGTACTGCTCTTAATGGTTGAGCTGCAATTGGTCTTCTGTCAATCTTAGTGTTCCACTGCTGAGTATAGTCAGCTAAATGATCAATAAAATCCAATGTCTCATAAGGTTCCTTGTCGAAGAAATATTCTGAACACATAGTATGAACAAATTGTTTCGATTCAGGAGTCAACGCAGTGTAGAAATAGTTTACCAAGCACTAAGATTCAAATCCATGGTGAGGACACATGTTAACCAGACCTCTAAATCTTTCCCAGCTTTCATGAAATGTCTCATCAACTCCTTGCATGAATCGACTGATCTGTTCCTACAAAAATTGAGTTCTCTGTAAGGTAAAAAATTTATATAGAAATTTGTTTTGCATATCAGCCCAACTAGAGAAAGAATTAGGCCTAAGAGAATTAAACCACGTCTTAGCCTTATCTTTCAATGAAAAAGGAAATAGACACAATCTAATTGCCTAATTAGTAGCAGTCCCATCTATGAATGTAACACATGCAAGCTCAAAATCAGTTAAATGCTGATACGGATTTTCACACCCCATCCCATAAAATTGAGGTATCACAGATATCATTCCAGATTTAATGTTAAAGTTCTATGCATTCTTAGGCAATATGATGCAAGATGGTTGTGTGGTTCGTGTGGACTGCAAAAAATCCATAAGCGTGCGTGGTGCGTGTACAGCCATATTTTCTTCAAAACTTTTTTTTTTCTTCTTTTCTTTTTCTCTTTTTTTTTTCTTTTTATTTTTCATAAGAAAAATTAAAATAATCGGAAAAACACTAATTTGAAACTAAAACTGACATTCCTCGACAACGGCGCCAAAAACTTGACTCACTCGAAAAATAAGCAGTTCAGAAGCTATCCCAAGTATAGGAGTTCAATCATGTAATAATTAGCTCAGGGGTCAGATCGTCTCCTCAGGGAATGCATTTTATTTCCAAACTTGTGTAATTCCAAAAGAAAATAAGAAAAGAAAAATTTACTGAACACAATTCAGATTGAGTTCCTAGGATGTTTGAAATTTTGTGACTAAATTAAAACGAAACAAAACATAAACTATATTACTCAACTGAATGCGGGAAAACAATCTTAGTTAAACCATTCGAACAGGAAATAGATCCTACGTTAAAAATTTCAGACAAAAGCCTAAAGATAAAAACTTTATTAATTAACTTAAGCATTCAATCATAAAAATAGAATCTCAAATTAAACGCTTACTTAAAAACTAGACTTAACTCAATCAATAACATAAACAAAAAAAATTTAAATCTAATCCGACAATGGTTTCATTGGAAACAAATTTTACTCTACAACAACTTAAATAATAAATTAAACGACAATAATAACTAGGATCTCAACTAAACCAAACTCAAGATAAAAATAAAAAAAACTCAACAAAATATTTAAATTCTAAATGAAAATTTTAAACCGAACTTGATAATGAAAATTAACCCAACCATAATTAACTCTAATAATAACCCAACAATAATATAAAGTTCAGAATTTTAAGTAAAATTCAACTAAAGATTAACAATGATCAACCAACTATTTAAATGCAAGAAAGAAAAAAAATAAAATCAAATAATAAAGTCTAATAATCTGGAATTAATGATATTAAAAAAAAATAAAACTTTTGAACTAACTTAAAGAAAGAGAAGAGATGTAAGAGAAGAGAGAGAAGAAGGAGAGAGAGAGAGAGAGAGAGAGAGAGAGAGAGAGAGAGGAGATGAGAAAAGAGAAAAAACTCCCAGTCGTAGTAGCCCTCTCTGTTGCCCCCTACGCACCCCCAAAAGAAAGATTAAAAAAGCTAGCTAAACCCTACATCCTTGTTTCCTTTGACTTTTCAAAATCCCCCCAAATGAAAAACCTACAAACTAATACCCAGCCAACATCTTCATGCCCCAGCGCCTCTTCATGCCCACTTGCATGGCCGGGTCACATGAAAACCCGGCCCACTTCAATTTTTTTATTTTTTATTTTCTTTCCTTACGTCTTCATTTCTTCCTTTTTGTTTCCCAGCACACAAAGCCAATTTAGACCATACTGAAGGATGTATCTCTCAAATCTCAAAACACGAAAGTTGTAGAACTCTTTCTCATATTATCCCAAAATTTTGAATCATCTCGATCAGAGCTTGGACAAGAAAGTTACGCCCAGATTACAAAACAATGCCGAAATAGTCCATAAAAACAGTATATGGTAACTCCACATCCAATTTCTTCCTTGATGCAGCCAGTATCTCTCAAAACTCGAAACATGAAAATTGTAGAGAATTTTCTTACCTTTCTATAACATCTTGAATCATCTAAATTGAAGATCCAATGAGAGAGTTACACATAGATTACAAAGTACCGCCGGTTTTTAGCTTCCAATAGTTGCCCTGTAATAAAAAAAAACCAAAAATTCATAAATTACTCAATAAAACCCAAATATTATAAATAGAACGCAATATTAAAATATTGAGAGTAATTAGGCATTTAATTTAAAATATAATTCGTAATGCATGAGTTAAAGCACCTAATTACGCAGTTTAAGCGCGTAATCACAGAGCTCGCTACGTGTGGCTACCTAGATTACCTGAAATGTTTAAGATTCTTGGGGCGAGACATCTCTTAGTAAGATGGAATAAGTTATAGTAGTGTGTGGCAGATGAATTTTACATAATTAACATAACTATTAATTTAAACTGTAATGAAGATATCAATTTAATGTATATATGTATCATAACTCACACTCATGCCATTTAAAATACACATTTTCTATTTGAATATACTTCTAGTCGTAATTCATAGTTTCTGTTTCTGTAAATCTATGTATATATATATAACTGTGAAAATTTCCCTAGATGGATAACTATAATCATAAATTAACCCCGCATGATTGGGTTGTGTGGCCCGTTGGCCTGGACTTAACCATGACTGGCCTACCAGGTTAAGTCAAACTATAACTTGTCCATAGTACGATTGGATTGCTCAACCTGGTTCGGACTGCCAGGGAGCTCCACTACTCTTCACTGAGGCACAATCGACTGTCATCGCCGTACTTTATCTGAGATGTGTGGTTGCATTATCTATACTGTACTAGCTATAGTACCGTGCTCTATGTTCTGTTATGATCCATCAAGGTTCTGATACTGTATAATACTATTTCTGTATATTACTGTTTTACCATGATTTTGTATAAATGAAATACCATGATTCTGTAATAATTGTAATACCATGATTCTGTAATAACAGTAATATCATGGTTCTGTAATAACTGTAATATCATGGTTTCGTAATTATACTATAATGTCATGATTCTATAAAAGCTATAAAATCATAGTTCTCTAAAAGCTATAGAATTTTGTATTAAAATTCTGTACTAAATCTAGTATTTCTCATGCCACACAATTTGAGTAATGCTCATAATACTATATTCTATATGAGAAAAACTATATTTTACTACTGTATGAGAATATGATATTTATGTTGTATGAAAATAATATATCATCTATAGGGTTTTTCCTAAAACCAAAATTTCCGAATTTTCTCGAATATGCATACTGTGACACCCCGATTTTCATACCATTTTTTTCCAATAAATAATAAATATTAATCAATATTGGCCACGTCAAAACTCTGATACCATTTAAACATAACCCGACCCAAAGTGGGATACCGAGTAATCTGCCAAACTTATATAAATAACCTTATCAATGGAAGTCAATATATGCAAATAATCTAGAATACAAATAACCAGATTACTAAACATTCATACACATATACATATCTAACACATTTCCAAAAATCAATCAAAATTGTAGGGGAATTATCCATCCCTAGCTCAAAACACTCACCTTGTCTATCAGGGTACCAGCTCCCCTCTATCTCGGAGCTCTATCTTTTGGTCTTTCACGATTCCCTGAAATATTTAGAAATTTGGGTGAGACACAATTCAGTAAGACGAAATAAATTATTTATAATGTGTGGCAATATGAGTTTCATTATATCATAATATATTCGTTTCAATGATATTACCATTTGAGAAAAATAATATACCAATTATATTCATAATCTTATAGATATAAAGCACAAGCTTTTAAAAGCTTTACTTCCATTTTTCAAACTCATTTACATGCAACCCATGTTTATCAGCAGAAGTTTCCGAGGATAGGGGAGGTTACACGTTCATACATGTAGCTCCCCTTTGCTCTGATATCATTTGTAACATTGCCCGATTAACTTTGGTATGGTTACAACTGATACTTATCAGGGCACTCACCTTACTCAATAAGCTCTCACGCTGAGAGTTTTACTTCGCCCTAGTTATTTATGTTATTAAACTCACGCTCTTTTATTTCTCATTTCCATTTCACATCTAGCTCATGAGTGTCCTTGGTTACCAATCCATATACGGTCTGTAACTCATCGCTACCCTAAGGATATTCTCCACGCCATGCTTCCTCCCATGGTCGAGGTTGTGTAGCCTGAAGGCTGGATCTAAACCGCGGTTAGCCTACCCGATTAGATCAAAATATGAAATCCATTTGTCAGTTTGTAGTACGATTGGCCTGCCACAACCCTAGTTCGGACCCAAGGGGCAAATCTACCCTTCTCACTGGCTCAATCGATTGTCAACACCACACTCACCATGAGACCGTGTGGTTGCACTAACACTTCACTAGCAACGGTACCGTGTTTTCAATAATACATCAGTCTATCAGGGTTCTCATTTTCAAATTTCAATATTTCACATTTCGTATTCACATTTCAGCTTTCACTTTACAATATTCACATTTTGTAATCACATTTCAGTATTCACATTGTAGTATTCACATTGCAATATTCACATTTCCATATTCACATTTCAATATTCACAATTCAATATTCACATTTCAAAATTCGCCTTTCAATATTCTCATTCCAATATTCACATTTTCAGTATTCATATCTCATCTTATAATAGTATATATCACATTTCAATATTCTCATCATTTTTCAATAACACATACCATCATTTCATATTTCCTCATTTATCGTTGAAAATGCTTCCATATATATATATATATATATATATATATATATATATATATATATGTATACCCTATTCCGTCATTTTCCGGTAAGCATATCTATGTTTCATATTCCATTATTTCTCAGAAAATACTCATCAATATTTATCACTTTTCATCATTTCCTAAATTTCAAATCCGAAAATATCACAACTCAGTATAAATCATATGCCTCACAATGTTATCTGTTATTTGTAACATAATAATTTCAGGCTAAATATCATAGTTTCATTTTCACATATTTCCTCAACCAATAGTTTAAAAAATAACTGTAATAATTTATTCCCCTTACTTGGCTTACTGAGATCTCACTAAAGTACCCAAATTCTACACTCGCGGCGTTCGACACTCGAAACCCTAAAATTCACATTTTCCCCAGATTAATCAACTCAACTCTCAGAATAATAATAATTTTAATATTTTCTCTGCCCACACACTCCCAATAGCCAATTAAACTTTAACAATAATTAATAGATATATTTTCACAATCCTTCCCTAGCTTGGGAGTGGTGCCTAAGAAACCCAAATTAAAAATCTGCTCCGACCAACATGACAAGGATCAGAGCTAGGACCCCATGGTGGTGTCCGATCGTCAATTTGGATGGAGATTTGAGGAAAAAATAAGGAGAGAGTGAGAGGTTACTTTACCCCAGGAGTGGTGTCTATGACGCTCCTACGACAAATCCACTTTGGTTAAAATGTCGGTGACGGAGAATGAAACCCAGGGGTATCTTTCATTTTTTGATCAGCGCACATTTGGTTGAGAAAATCGAGGAGAAAGAGAGAGAGAGAGAGAGAGAGAGAGAGAGAGAGAGAGAGAGAGAGAGAGAGAGAGAGAGAGAGAGAGAGAGAGAGAGGCATGAGAAATTGAGAGAGAGAGAGGCGTAATACATTCAATCCTGAAGGATCTAAGATCCTTGAGGTAACCATATATATACATATATATATATATAATATTATTATAATATTATAATATTATATTATTAAATAAATAATAATATATTTATATTTAATTATTTATTTAATTAATTTTTTTTTACATTCCCAAGCATATCATTTCTTTTGGGGCGTTACATTCTCCCCTTCTTATAAAAATTTCGTCATCGAAATTTGTTGAATACAACCCCAAAAAGAATCTATCATTAACCTAACAAGTTTTGAGTTAATCTTGTAAACAACTCTATTAGAACTGGTAACTAATATAAATTGATGGATTATATATTCTGTCCTAATATACCTTGCTCTAGCATCAACACACAACAACTTCAATTTTTATCTCCAGTCTTCCAAAGATTTAACACTGACATAACCTTAGAAGAATCAATAGATAACTATATTTTGATTATGACATGACCCAAAAATTTTGTATTAGTTGTCCAGAACCTACATTTCTTGTTTAGCATATAACTGATGCTCTCATAATATTTGTAAAATTAATCACAAATATTGTTTATGCTCTTTTTGAGTCTTTGAATACCCCAAAAATCATCCATAAAATTATATTAAATTAACCCAAGTAAGGTTGAATAACTTGATTCATTATAAACATGAAAATGTAAGGTGCATTGGTAACCCCAATTGGTAACACCAGAACTTATAGCGATCTTATTGTGTACTCAATTCTGTCTTTAGGATGTGTAATTCCCAAATCTTAATTAGTGATAATTTAACTGCAAATCAATCTTCAAAAATTTTGGGATTTTACCAATTAATCAAATAATCCACCAATCCCTGGAAGTCGATACCAACTCTTAATGCAACGTGATTCAACTTCCAGTGAGTAATGCATAGCCTCAAGGTCTCATTATGTTTCTCAATGAATAACACAGGTGCAACCTATGATGATATACTGGGTCGAACAAATCCCTTGTCGAGAAAATCTTCTAGTTGCACCCTAGGTTGCCTTAGTTCAGTTAATGTCATTCTATGTGAAGCAGTTGACATAGGCTCTGTTCTTAGCACCAAATCAATATTAAATTCAATCTCCTTTTGGAGGTAACCCTGATAAATCATCTGGAAAGAATATCTAAAAATTCATCACCTATGAGTAAAAAAAGTTTAAATTTCATTAACTCGTATATTTCTTTCATTGCTGTTACAATCCCATACATGTGCCCAAATTCTATCCTTTCACCAGCACTCAAGAAGTCAAATATGAAAGCTTGTTAGTTAGAAAGAAAACCCTCACTCCATTTGGATCTCTGAGTTCTATTTTCTTTTAAAAACAATCAATTAGGTGTATGATCAATAGATAACCACCAATGGTTAGCCTCATCTTTAAATAAAGAAATTGCAGTAATGACTCATACTCATTAAGGATCATACCTGCTAGGACATCTCAGACCAGGATGTGTAATCATTAGCCTGTCAGATCAAATGTATAAAAGGCGCTTCAAACTCTCATCATAACTTGTAATTCGTTGGAGTAAAAATTATATGAGCTTCTTAAAATTCCCTAGAATTCTAATCATCCAATTCCTTTTCAGTGCCAAACTAATGTATATGCTTACACTTTTAAATCAGGGTAAAGTATCATTTTTCTACCAAATTGGTTTCTAGTTTTTTTTTCTTGCTTTAAACAGTTTTTAAGACCCAACCTCTAACCTATGTTGGCAAATGTTGAACATCAAAACATAGTTGGAAAATATCCTCAATGAAAAACACAAATTGCAATTATGGCAAATTTAAGTCCTGATATATTGACTTCAAGTCAACCATGATTTTGCTCCAGTGACTAGACAAATATACAATAACTACATATTTGGGTTTTTTGGTATAAACTACAATACAAATGAAGGTGTTTAGTCATCTATGATTAGTGATTGGACATTGTTTGGCGGCATAAATCTTGTCTTAGATTCAAATTACTAAAAAAGTATAGAATTATTATACCATGTTGCATTTATATTTGCATATGCTAAAATTATAAAAGCGATTGAAATTATTTTTAAAATTTAAATACAACATAATACAATTTTTTCACTTACATTAAAATTTACTTTATTATTAAAAAAATTGTTTACCAAATACAAATAGTCATCAATTACATATACATTTGATCACAACCCATTAGTGGTTCTAGGTAAGTTAATCTTTGCATATTAAGTTATGATAAGTACAAACTTAAATGCAAAAATCAAGTAAAAATAAAATAAAATAAATTGAAATTAAAATTAAAATTAAATAATTATTAATTAAATAATATAATATATATATATATAACCTGAAGGAATCAAATTCCTTCAATATTAAGAAATCCAGAGAGGGGACACCCCCCAATTCTTGCCTGAACTCTCTCTCTCATCGTCTCTCTCTCCACACACACACACTCTCTCTCTCTCTCCACCCCAACCCCTTTCTCTCTCCTCAAATTTTCGGCGAATCATGCGCCGATTGAAGAATGAAAAATACCATTGGGTTCCAAATTCGACCACCAACATTTTAACTAGAGTGGATTCGTCATTTAGGCATCATAGACACCACTTCTGGGATAAGGTAAGGGGAATAAATTATGTCAGGTAGTTTAGAAATTAATTAATTAATTTAAAGTATGAGAATATGAAAATATTGTATATGATTTTCTATCAGGCATATGGAAATAGTGGTTTTGGATTACTATATATTTTCTGAGCAATTATTATATTATGAAATATTACTTAAAATGTGTGACATGAGATTAATTCAGTTTATTGTATAAATTAAACCTGTTGGGATTTTCATGGTATGGTATTGGTTATAGTAAGATTATGTAGAGTGGTATTTTATGATATATCTAAGAGATTATGTTTGGGGATATACTGGTTTCCTAGGAAATGTTGAAAAAGGATTGCAATATAACGTTGGCAGGAAATGAGGAGTTCGTTTATTGTCTATCTTCTAAATTTTAACATAACGTTGGCAGTGAAATGAGGAGGTCGTTATATTGTTTTTTTTTTTTTTAATGTAAACATGACCCAAGAAATGAGAAGATAGTTATACTGTTTTATCGGTAAACATGACCCACAACATTAAATGTTATTTATATATGATACACTAAAACTCATTGACCACACACTGATAATAATTTATTCCATACTTACTGAGAGGTGTCTATTATCTAACATTTCAGATATCATGAGGAGCTTAGCCGAAATCAGAGTAGCCTAGCAGAAGCGTGGGTGGGATAGAAAGGTTATTTAGAATAGATATTAAATTAATTATGCTCTTATTGTTTTAGAATTTTAGGGATGTTAATTTTGATATTGGAGATATTATTGTAATAAAAGTTTTTTTTAGTACTATGGTAAATAAATTCGAGGTCTTCCATTATGTAAAATTTGAGTCACTATATCATGCACATCCAAGGAAGCTAATGTACAATTATATGTAATGGGGAGTGTTTGAGGTAGTATTTATTGTAAATCTTGCAGTTATGTTTCACGCATAATTACTGAGCAAGAGTTGAGCAAATTGCATGTGCATATTAGTACATACGAGTATATAGGATATCACTTAAATGAAAAATAAGTTTTTCATTGTTTGACACTTACGAGTTTTCAAAAACAAAACAATGAGTTTTATGGAAAATATCCTATACTCAACTTTAAATTAAAATAGGACATAAGAGTATATAGGATATCACCGAATCATAAGTTTAGTACTTATGAGTTTTCAAAGTAAAAACAAGAGTTTTATAAAAATATCCTTTACTCAAATATATTTTTATATGGGTTAAGTTTTAAATCAAATTAGTGTATAATCTTTTAAAAACTTGGTCCTGGTTGGGTTTAAAACCTCAGTTATGCACCTCTCAAATGTTTTAAATACCTTTCGGTATTTGGAGCATAACTTTCGGTAGAAAAGTCCAAAAAGAGCGATCTTGGTATCTATGGAAAGTTAAGAAAAAATCCCACAACTTTAATGTTGATGAATTTTTTGATTTGGATAATTAGTCGACGATTTGGGGCAAATCATGGACGATTTCAGGTAGAATATTGCTCAGATGAAACAATTGAGTAATTAGGGCAATTAGTCAACGAATTGGGCAAATTAGTCGAAGAATTGGGAAAATAGTTGACGATTTGTGTTGAGATTCAAGCCCCAATGGTTATAAATGGCTAGTTTTCCAAGAGAGCAATTATTTTACATACCCAACAGCCTTAAAAACGGCTAGTACTCCATTTTACCTATAAATACAAGTCCAAAGATTTGTTTTATACATTGATTTAGTAATTCATATATCATTCCCAAGCACACCACAGTTTAGTTCATATTTCAAGTGCTCAACATCTCTCTTACTCTCTATTCTAGTTTTGAATCATTACTTGGAGAGATTTGTGAGAGGTTTGATTGTATTTATTATCGGCTCATTCAAGGAGCATTATTGTTGTAAATTATTTTCTTCCTCAAGTTGTGAAAGGGTTCTTGGTGAACCGTGGTTGAAGGTTCTTGGTGAAACGAAGTGCAAGAATTCTTGGTGAACCTTGTGACTCTTGGTGAGCAAAAGGGGTTTGATTCCGTGTGAAGGTTCTTGGTGAACCTTGAGCCTCTTGGTGAGCGATAGGGATTTGTTCCCGTTTTTAAAGGCTTCTCCGCCAGTGAAGAAAGCTTATAATAGATTGTGGAATCCTTGAGTGTATCTCAAGACGTGGACGTACGCAAGAGGCTAAACCACATTAATATTGTTTGTCAAGCTTCTCTTCCCTATACTCTTTAATTTGTATATTGTGTTTGATTTATATTATTTACACTGTGATATAATTACTTGCTTCTTGCCAAGATTTGTTATTTTGTAGAGAATATTTAAAATACACAAAAGAGTCCATTCACCCCCTAAACTCTACTCCAGGGCCAACAAGCTTCTTAAGGAATTTTCCATTGATTTCTTTTGTGTGCGTCTAATCTTCAAAGTCCCATAACCAATAAGCTTCATTTTTTAGTACATTTTGAACAACAAATGGCCTTTCCCAATTAGGTAACCATTTCCTAGTGAAGATTCTTGCAACCAATTGAAAAGGATTGCTTTCCATATCAAGTTTCCTTTACAAAATATGCTAGTTTTGATTCTCTTATTGTAGGACCATTCAACAGATTTTTATGGGCAACTATGTGATCTAAATCCTTGAACCTTCCTTTGTATAGGTCTTCTTGTTCCACCATCGGAGCATGGTTACTCAATTGCTTGCCCATTTCTTTTTTTTTTTATCCCATCTCATATGATGAAGTTATTTCTATTGGTAGCGTCACTTCATGCTTGGAACTCACGGAAAACATTGTAATACCTATGTTTGAATGCTTTGAAGATCAATAAGCCCAAATAACTTTACACAATGGCTCATGCCACATTCTTGGGTTCTCACAACCTACCTTTTTTTAAATTATCTTTAACGCTTTTATTTGTAGAGTCATTTTATTCATTAGATTATGCATAGTACAAAGTTGAATGCATACGATTGAACCCATGTTCACTAGAAAGCTCCTTTATCTAATCCTCAATGAACATTGAAGCTTGATAAACTATAATGGTTTGTCGGAGGCTAAGTTGATGAATTATAAGTTCCTTTAAAAACCAAATGGGCAAAATTTTTACTAGCCCATTCTTTTGATAGGATTTACAAGCCCTAGAGTATTTTCATAATCTATCTCTTCGGAATGTCTACCAAGTGTGCTTCGTAGATACCCTCACGAACCTTGAGCATGACTAAGGATTTTTTGCTTGGGTCCAGGCAACTTAGCAAAAGGCTACTTTTACTTTTCGCATAGAGGGCCCACCACTACCTATGTGGTGGCTTTTATAGAATCTTCCTTCTAGCCATTCTACTATGACCTTCAAATGTTTCTTTAATTCTATCCTTAGATCGGTCTCTTGATCTTTGTTTCCAATAGCCAACACTTTAACAGAAGTTGAATTAATAATTTGAATGACTAGTAGATGGTTTGTTCATTTGCATAAGTAAGTCATAAGTTGACTAATGGCAAGGTTTTGTCTACATTGGGTGTGTTCCTTTTGTAAAATAATACTTTCTTATCTTGCTATTAACCTTATTGTTGAGCATTCTTTCCACGTGATTGATGTTGACTCAATAAACTCTTCAATAAGTCTTGCACTAGCAAGAGATAAGGTTTCCGCCTTAAGCTATTGTTGGTGTATTCCCTTTTCACCTAATTTATCAAGGCTTGGTGAAAATACAGTAGTATCTAGTAAGGTTGAGAGTTCAATTACCAAGAATTAATATTAATCTTGGTTGTTTGAGCACTCAAAGTCCAGTACTATAGACATGGTAGTGTTTGTTCCTACTAGGGAGGTTATCACTACCCTAGCTCCCACCCCATATTTTGTTCTTGTTCCATAAAACTGCATACTCACATGGCTATACCAATCATCCCAATGTTCGTCTCAAGGCTATTTGTTTCAATGCATGGGTGGTTGCTGAGAAAATTGGCTAGTGCTTGCTCCTTTACTACCTTCTAAAGATGTATTAGAGTGAGAAAATTCTGCCAATGACAATATCCCAACATCCTAGCATAAGTTGTGATAGAATATGCTTTAGTATATCATTTGGCCTAATACTGTTGTAGTAATTGGTAATGTAACGCCCCTAAAATTCTGGCTATATTAATTTTTTTTTTTCCATTTTACTTAATAAACTTTGATACCACAAACTATAAACAAAGTCAACCCGGACCCAAAGTGGGGTACCAGGGATATATCTGTCATAAATACATTCTAACTACGTAGCGGAAAAATTTACACGCCAAAACTTTGTATGCAATACCAAAGTGCTGGAGTCTCTAAAATATATATACAAACTTCCCAAAAATCCATCAGAAATCCCAAGGATTCTTAAACATAACTTCAGACCCCAAAATAAACACATACCCTATATACCGGAAACTACACCTCCACTATCTCAGAGTGACTCACTCGAAAAATGAGCCGCTCGGAAGTTATTCCAAGTATAAGAGTTCAATCGTGTAATAATTAGTCTAAAGGCTAGATCGTCTCCTCAGGGAATGCATTTTAATTCCAAACTTGTGTAATTCAAAAAGAAAATAAGAAAAGAAAAATTTACTGAACATAGTTCAAATTAGTTCCTGAGATGTTTGAAATTTTGTGACGAAATTAAAACGAAACAAAACATAAACTATATTACTTAATTGAATACGGAAAAACAATCTTAGTTAAACCATTCAAACAAGAAATAGATCCTACATTAAAAATTTCTGACAAAAGCTTAAAGATAAAAACTTTGTTAATTGACTTAAGCATTCAACCATAAAAATAAAAACTCAATTAAACGCCTACTTAAAAACTAGACTTAACTCAATCAATAACGTAAAGAAAAAAAAATTAAATCTAATCCGACAATGGTTTCATCGAAAACAAACTTTACTCTTCAACAACTTAAATAATAAATTAAACCACAATAATAACTAGGATCTCAACTAAACCAAACTGAAGATAAAAAAAAAAACTCAACAAAATATTTAAATTCTAAATGAAAATTTTAACAAAGACAAACCGAACTTAATAATGATAATTAACTCAACCAAAATTAACTCTAATAATAACCCAACAATAATTTAAAGTTTAGAATTTTAATTAAAATTCGACTAAAGATTAACAATGATCAACCAACTATTTAAATGTAAGAAAGAAAGAAAAAAAAAATAAACTCAAAAAATAAAGTCTAATAATATGGAATTAATGGTATTAAAAAAAAAATTAAAACTTTTGAACTAACTTCAAGAAAGAGAAGAGATATGAAAGAAGAGAGAGAAGAAGGAGAGAGAGAGAGAGAGAGAGAGAGAGAGAGAGAGAGAGAGAGAGAGAGAGAGAGAGAGAGAGAGAGAGAGAGAGAGGAGACAAGAGAAAAGAGAAAAAACTCCCAACCGTAGTAGCCCTCTCTGCTGCCTCATATGCACCCCCAAAAGAAAGATTAAAAGAGCTAGCTAAACCCTACATCCTTGCTTCCTTTGAATTTTCAAAATCCTCCCAAAAGAAAAACCTACAAACTAATACCCAGCCAACATCTTTGCGCCCCCTCTTCACACCCACTTGCATGGCTGGGTCACATCATGACCCGACCCACTTCAAATTTTTTTTTATTTTCTTTCCTTGCGTCTTCGTTTCTTCCTTTTTGTTTCCCAGCGCACAAAGCCAATTTTGACCGTACTGAAACTCATACCTCTCAAAGCTCAAAACACTAAAGTTGTAGAGCTCTTTCTCAGATTTCCCCATAATTTTGAATTGTCTCGATCGAAGCTCGTACGAGAAAGTTACGCCCAGATTACGAAACAATGTCGAAATAGTCCATAAAAATAGCGTATGGTAACTTCATGTCCGATTTCGACCTTAATACAACTAGTATCTCTTAAAACTAGAAAAATAAAAATTGTAGAGCATTTTCTTATATTTCTACAACATCTTGAATCATCTGAATCAAAGATCGTATGAGAGAGTTACGCACAAATTATGAAGTTCCATCGGTTTTTAGCTTCCAATAGTTGCCGTACAATAAAAAAATACCAAAAATTCATAAATTACTCGATAAAACCCAAATATTATAAATAGAACACAATGTTAAAATATTGAGAGTAATTAGGCATTTAATTAAAAATATAATTCATAATGCATGAATTAAAACACCTAATTACGCAATTTAAGCGTGTAATCACACCCCCCAACTAAAGTTTTGCTAGTCCCTAACAAAAAAAAAATTAAGAAAGCTACCAAATCCTATCTACCTCCTTTTTCGCAGGAAACACGGTTGCATTTACCGAATGCAATAAGGCTTTAAATGAATGAGTTGTAGTCTTGTGAAGGTTTTCGGGGTGACACCCATAAACACCAATTTCAATGAATATTAAATGAATGTACATGCAACATGAATATACCATTTCACATACAGGAATATCATCAAATTACACACAAGCTCATTGATGCACAATTTACGTAACTCTGAAGTAAGTCACTCATGCAAGTTTCATCCTTAGATAACCATTAAAACATTATACTCACATAGAGTTAACCAACAATTACAATTCAAAGTTAATGTAGTCATATAAATTCGAGTATAAACAAGTGAAATCTCGAGGTATATGTAATGTGTATGTCTCATTACACCCAGAATACCAATGGAGACCTACAGAATGATCGTTTTAACTCAGCCTAACTGGTATACCCTAAAAAACACTCAAAAGGGATGGTTTCACTCATCATATGTGAGGAGGAGTGTCATGATCAAACATCCCACATATTACAAGGATCAAACGCTAAATGTATGGAGTGGACTAGTCTAAAAAGGATCTAACCTATTTGTGAGGTGTCGGGTCCTTCACCCTAGCATCTTCTCACCTACTCACTATGTCCAACCAAAACCACTCTAAATCAACTTATTCACAAACTTGGCATGGATACATCTAAAGCATTGAGCAATTGAAGAGTCTTCATATGTGGAGAACATGTGCCGTGTCCCCGATTCTTTGTGGTATTTGTGTGGAGCAAGTATTAACCTTTCACTTCATGTGCATTTCTATTTTTTCCTTTTTCTTCCTTCTACTCATTTTTCAATTTCTTCTTTTTCTTGGTCAATTAGGATAATCATTACACTTCTTTTGTTGTCTTCATACCACCAATGTAAATTAAGCTCGAACAGTAGTTTATGAACTAAGTCTATTTCTAGGGGTGGCTCATCCTTCACATCTTGAGTAGGCTTCAAGACCTAGATTTCTATCTCCCCACTAGATTTCACCTCTAGGCTAGCAAATTAAAAACTGAGACTAGTGTACAAAGAGTATCTAGAAAAAAAGAAGGAAAGTTGAGTTTCATGAAATCTGATCGTACGTCAAAAACTCAAAGGAATGATAAATGACACAACAACACCTCACAAGGTTTCATAGTCGTCACGACCTCTATCTCAGTGCTCACAAGGAACCCTAAGTGCTACAGGTCACATGAACGTGTATTTTCGTCCTTATGAAATACCATATAAATACAAGAGTTTATATAACCAGATTAACATGAATGAACTACTAGTCAACCTACATAGAGTTACAATTCCTAGATTAGTCATATAAAGATAAACTGCGCATAAATAATCCACTATACAATTTAAGTGTGTAACTCCTAGGTTATATGCAAGTATGTGAAGGGTATAAGTTAGTTTTAATCATGGCCTAATCATCTATATTCAAATTTTTTTTTTTCAATGTAATTTATCATCCCCCCCCCCCCAACTAAAGTGGAACATTGTCCTCAATGTGAAAGAATAAGGGAAATTGAAAAGATGTGCACGAGGGGAAGTAGAGCGTACCTAGGTGGAGAAGTAAGGGAAAATAAAAACTGAAACTACAGAAAAATGTACTTGAAAATAAACTAAAAATAAAGCAAGGTAAAACAAAATGAAAAGAAGGGAAAGAAAAACATCACAGTCTGTCTAGAAGAGGCTCTGGAGGAATTTCTTCTAGTGTGTGCAAGTCTAAAAATTGAACCGGTGAGTCTCTAAATTTGAATCGCCATAATGAATTAGTCTTGTTACCTGCACAAAAGTTAGCCTCAAATAAATCAATACGTTCTAAGGTACTAAACAAAACATATGCAGACTGTCTTCTTTGTTTTAATAAGAAATGATCTTTATTTAGTATATTTTCTAGGAAAGTCATTTCTTTAAGAGCCGGTCTTTAAGGAAAAGTTGTTAGAGTAGTTACCTTTGGGTCTTCAGAAGCATCAACATTAAAAATTTTACTTGGTTCCTTGAAAGCTAAATTCTCATTAGTCTGCTCACCCTCTTTATCGGGTGTACCCATCACTTTACCACTATGGGATTTGCTTTAGCATTGCACTCCTTGATATTTAATCCAATAGGGAATGATGGTTCCACAACTGTCAATCTTTAAGGGTAAGGGATCACAGGTTGGTACTCCTTACTGGTCTCAGTCTTCATGTTAACTGACTTCTTCAATTTTGGGCTTGTTTCCTCTAATTTTTCTTTGACCTCATCTATCTCAGTTGTAATTTTCGGTGTCGATACAACAGTTGGTCTGTTAGTGAGTATCTTAGGTTTGAGAACTTCTTTTCCACTTCTCGAAGTAATAATAGCATCCGTTGTCTCAAGAGAAACATTATGTATTTGTTGTTGTTAGTGTTTGTATTCTTGAGGATTAGGCTGAGGTTCTACTAGAAATTTCCCTTTTTCTAAGATATTCAACTGCGTGCTCATCTCATTAATGGTGTCCTGTAATTCATGTATGGTCTAAGTGTACTGGTTGTTAGTTGTGACTTGAATTTATTGAACTACTAAAAGGCATCCTCAAGAGACTTCTTCAGTGGAGCAGGTGCTGCATTAGATTGAAATCCTGAAGGTGCAGAGTTCTGAAAGATCTGTTGTGGCTGATACTAATGCTGAAAGACGGCCTGATGATATGACGACTGATAAAGGGGTGCATAGGACTGTGAAGGTTGATTCCGAAGTTGCTATGTACTATTCTTCTTTTCCATCTCCCTAGCATCAAATCTTCTGGTAAGGTCAACCGGACGTACCTTAACACAAAAATCATCTTTTAGTTCATACCACTCTCCACCATATACGACTCTCAATAGTTGAGCTGCAATTGGTCTTTTGTCAATCCTAGTGTTTCACTGCTGAACATAGTCAGTTAAATGATCCAGAAAATTCAATGCCTCATCAGGTTCCTTGTTGAAGAAATATTTTGAACACATAGTATTGATTAAGGGGTAATCCCAAGAGGGGGGGGGGGTGAATTGAGTATTTTAAAAAATTCTTTAAAACCTATTTACCAATCAATCCCTATATCTAAGTTTAACTAGTCACTTATCAAGTTGGTGTGAAATTATTCAACATACACAAGTAACCTGAAATTGAAATACGATGCGGAAAATAAAAAGATAAGGGAAGAGAGGATGCAACCACGATTTTACGAGGTTCAGCCTACTAGGCCTACGTCCTCACCTTGAGCAACTACTCAAGGATTCATTAACCCTGCTCCTTAAGGTGGGACAAAGCTTCTCTTACAATCTGCTGCTTACAAGAGGCACAACTTCCTCCTACTCTGCTGCTTACAAGAGATACAACTCTCTCCTCTCACACCGGTTCACACACCGAACCATGTATACAATAGAATCTGGAAAATACACTAAAAAACAATGCTTCTAACAAAAGCTGGTGTGTACAATTCAAATTCCTAAAACATTGACATTGATATAACTTGAAGCTCGTGAATGAATGAAAACGATAAAATCATTTTATGTATGATATGCCTCAACACACAAATCTCTTTTTAATCAAAACTTTCAAGTAAAGATAAATTCAAAATGTTTTGGAATAATCTAGAGTTCTTGGTTCACTTTGCAAAAATGCACACTTATATAATTGAAGTGAACTTGTTGGCAAAAACTTTGTCTTGAATATACACTCAATCAAAATCATAAAGTTTTATTTCAAGTACTCAACCACAAAACTTAGTATATTAATTTGCAGAAAAATATCCCTCAATTAAAATAATAGTTATAAGTGTCAAGGATATTAAATCAAGTTCTAATATATTTAAAGATAGATCCTTTTAGAAACCAAACACTTGAATCAAACCTTTCAATGAGTCACACACCATAAAACAAATAAAGATCTTGTTTAAAATAGCTTGGTATATATAAAGATACTTTCAAGATCACTCTTTTAATCAAAACTAGGTTTTTCAATAAGAAGCCCTTTGAGAAAATATATGTATATTTATATGCTCTTGAACCAAAATTTAATCTACCAAGTTAGATAAACTTTCTCAAGTAATGATCTCTTAGAAAATTAATTTTTGTACGAAAGGCACACTTAAGATCAATACTTTTCAATACTAGTTAAGAACAACCAATGAGATGATATGTAAAAATCACAAGACTAATAACTTGAAAGATCAAACCTTAATACTAGGTTGAAGTATAGTAGAGTAAACAAGTTCCCTTTGAAAATCTGATTAGATTTGCCCAAGCTTGAAGATATGAGATTGATGTATAGGCAAACGAATAGCACTAAGAGTAGAAAATCAACAAACTTGCAATAAGGTGCGTTCTTCTCTTTCTTGTGTGTCTCCTTCTTGTTCTATGGTTTAGATATTCATAATATATAGTATATTACCCTTAGGATTGATCTCAGCCATTGGATCAATAAGATACCTCGCGTGTCTTTTTAATAAAGAACTGATTTTTAGGCTTTCCCGCGAGTTCACACAATCGAACTCGACTTCAAGCTCCTGAAGTGTCAACTTCAGGCGCCTGAGGTTCCAAGGTCAGGCGACCGAGGTATATGTACTAGGTTCTGTCATTCCCATTTAATTCTTCAGTCTACGGAACTTAATCTTCAGGCTATCGAAGAAATTCTTTAGGCGCCTGAGGATAACTTCAGGCTACCAAAGTCCCCTTTTACACTCATATTCATTTCTAGTTTAAAATTCTACTTTGATTCTTTGCTTGAGACTTTTATAAAACAAGTTTTCCATGATTTTAAACACATTTCCAAGCCCATGTAAGTACTCTAATGATGTACATGAAATGCATGGATTGTTGTATTGAACCTCAAGATAAATCATACAAAAATGTAGGTACATGAGTTCTAAATACCCATTCCCAAGACATTCTTGAACTTTGCCACTTGCATCTTGATTTTCATACTCTTTAAGTTCCATAGTACTTTCTAATATGTATCAACTTTACTTTATGGCATTCATGACCCGTTATCTTTCCGTGCATGCTCAGTGTAAGTCCTGTTCACAAACTCAATGCACAGATCAAATATCAAGTGATTTGTCATTATCAAAAATCGGATTGGACTTATAGAGTTAACACATAGTATGAACGAACTGTTTCGATTCAGGAGTCAGCACAGTATAGAAATAGTTGACCAGGCGTCATGATTCAAATCCATGGCGAGGACACATGTTAACTAGACCTCTAAGTCTCTCTCAGCTTTCATGAAATGTCTCATCAACTCCTTGCATAAATTGACTGAACTGTTCCTGCAAAAATTGAGTTCTTTGTAAGGTAAAAAAATTATGTAGAAATTTGTTTTGCATATCAGCCTAACAAGAGATAGAATTAGGCCTAAGAGAATTAAACCACGTCTTAGCCTTGTCTTTCAATGAAAAAGGAAATAGACGCAATCTAATAGTCTGATTAGTAGCAGTCCCATCTATGAATGTAACACATGCAAGTTCAAAATCAGTTAAATTCTGATATGGATTTTCACACTCCGTCTCATAAAATTGAGGTATCACAGATATCATTCTAGACTTGATGTTAGGGTTCTATGCATTCTTAGGCAATATGATGCAAGATGGTTGTGTGATTCGTGTGGGTTGCAAAAAATTCATAAGCGTGCGTGGTGTAGGTGCAACTATATTTTCTTCAAAACTCATTTTTTTTTCCTTTTTTTCTTTTTCTCTCTTCTTTTTCTTTTTTTTTTTTTCATGAGAAAAATTAAAATAACAGGAAAAACACTAATTTGAAACTAAAACTGACATTCCCCTGCAATGACGCCAAAAACTTGACTCACTCGAAAAATGAGCAGTTCGGAAGCTATCCCAAGTATAGGAGTTCAATCGTGTAATAATTAGCTCAGGGGTCAGATCGTCTCCTTAGGGAATGCATTTTAATTCTAAACTTGTGTAATTCCAAAAGAAAATAAGAAAAGAAAAATTTACTGAACACAGTTAAGATTCAGTTCCTGAGATGTTTGAAATTTTGTGACTAAATTAAAACGAAACAAAACATAAACTACATTACTCAACAAAATGCGGGAAAACAATCTTAGTTAAACCATTCAAACAGGAAATAGATCCTACGTTAAAAATTTTAGACAAAAGCCTAAAGATAAAACTTTATTAATTAACTTAAGCATTCAACCATAAAAATAAAAACTCAATTAAACGCCTAGTTAAAAACTAGACTTAACTCAATCAATAACATAAGAAAAAAAAATTTAAATCTAATCCGACAATGGTTTCATTGAAAACAAACTTTACTCTTCAACAACTTAAATAATAAATTAAACGACAATAATAACAAGGATCTCAACTAAACCAAACTCAAGATAAAAATAAAAATAAAAAACTCAACAAAATATTTAAATTCTAAATGAAAATTTTAAACCTAAACCGAACTTAATAATGAAAATTTACCCAACCAAAATTAACTCTAATAATATCCTAACAATAATTTAAAGTTTGGAATTTTAATTAAAATTCAACTAAAGATTAACAATGATCAACTAACTATTTAAATGCAAGACATAAAAAAAATAAACTCAAATAATAAAGTCTTTCAATGAAAAAGGAAATAAACGCAATCTAATTGTTTGATTAGTAGCAGTCCCATCTATGAATGTAATACATGCAAGCTCAAAATCAGTTAAATGCTGATATGGATTTTCACACTCCATCCCATAAAATTGAGGTATCACAGATATCATTCCAGACTTGATGTTAAAGTTCTATGCATTCTTAGGCAATATGATGCAAGATGGTTGTGTAATTCGTGTGGGCTGCAAAAAATCCATAAGCGTGCGTGGTGCAGGTGCAACCATATTTTCTTCAAAACTCAAATTTTTTTTTTTTTTACTAAAGCTGACATTCCCCCGCAACGGCGCCAAAAACTTGACTCACTCGAAAAATGAGCAGTTCGAAAGCTATCCCAAGTATAGGAGTTCAATCATGTAATAATTAGCCCAGGGGTTAGATCGTCTCCTCAGGGAATGCATTTTAATGCCAAACTTGTGTAATTTCAAAAGAAAATAAGAAAAGAAAAATTTACTGAACATAGGTCAGTTTCAGCTCCTGAGATGTTTGAAATTTTGTGACTAAATTAAAACGAAACAAAACATAAACTACATTACTCAACAGAATGCGGGAAAACAATTTTAGTTAAACCATTCAAACAGGAAATAGATCCTACGTTAAAAATTTCAGACAAAAGCCTAAAGATAAAAACTTTATTAATTAACTTAAGCATTCAACCATAAAAATAAAAACTCAATTAAACGCCTAGTTAAAAACTAGACTTAACTCAATCAATAATGTAAAAAAAATTTAAATCTAATCCGACAATGGTTTCATTGAAAACAAACTTTACTCTTCAACAACTTAAATAATAAATTAAACCACAATAATAACAAGGATCTCAACTAAACCAAACTCAAGATAAAAATAAAAATAAAAAACTCAACAAAATATTTAAATTCTAAATGAAAATTTTAAATCGAACTTAATAATGAAAATTTACCCAACCAAAATTAACTATAATAAGAACCCAACAATAATTTAAAGTTTGGAATTTTAATTAAAATTCAACTAAAGATTAACAATGATCAACCAACTATTTAAATGCAAGACATAAAAAAAATAAACTCAAATAATAAAGTCTAATAATCTGGAATTAATGATATTCAAAACAAATTAAAACTTTTGAACTAACTTAAAGAAAGAGAAGAGATATGAGAGAAGAGAGAGAAGAAGGAGAGAGAGAGAGAGAGAGAGAGAGAGAGAGAGAGAGAGAGAGAGAGAGAGAGAGAGAGAGAGAGAGAGGAGACGAGAGAAAAGAGAAAAAAAAACTCCCAGTCGTAGTAGCCCTCTCTGCTGCCCCCTACGCACCCCCAAAAGAAAGATTATAAAAGCTAGCTAAACCCTACATCCTTGCTTCCTTTGACTTTTCAAAATCCCCCCAAAAGAAAAACCTACAAACTAATACCTAGCCAACATCTTCATGCCCCAACGCCTCTTCATGCCCACTTGCATGGCCGGGTCACATCAAGACTCGGCCCACTACAATTTTTTCTTATTTTATTTTCTTTCCTTGCGTCTTCATTTCTTCCTTTTTGTTTCCCAACGCACAAGGCCAATTGAGACCATACTGAAGGCCGTATCTCTCAAAGTTAAAAAAATAAAAGTTGTAGAGCTCTTTCTCGGATTTTGCTAGAATTTTGAATCGTTTCGATCAGAATTCGGACAAGAGAGTTACACCTAGATTACGAAATAATGCCGAAATAGTCCATAAAAACAGTGTATGGTAACTCCACATTCAATTTCGACCTTGATGCAGCCAGTATCTCTCAAAACATGAAATGTGAAAATTGTAGAGTGTTTTTTTATATTTCTATAACATCTTGAATCATCTAAATCGAAGATCGGATGAGAGAGTTACACATAGATTACAAAGTACTGCCGATTTTTAGCTTCCAATAGTTGCCTTGCATTAAAAAAAATACCAAAAATTCATAAGTTATTCAATAAAACCCAAATATTATAAATAGAACATAATATTAAAATATTGAGAGTAATTAGGCCTTTAATTAAAAATATAATTCGTAATGCATGAATTAAAGCATCTAATTACGCAATTTAAGCGCGTAATCACGGAGCTCGCTCCATGTGGCTACCTAGATTACCTGAAATGTTTAATATTCTTGAGCGAGACACCTCTCAGTAGGGTTGTACAAAAATTACTGAAAAACTGAAAATCAGACCGAAACTGAACCGAAACCAGAAACGTTTCGATTTTTTGGTTTTCAATTTCGGTTGCGGTTTTCAAAAATAAGAAGGTTCGGTTTCAATTTTATGTTGAAACAGAACCGAAAAAAACCAAAAAACCGATATATATATATATATATATATATAATATGGCTAGTAAAAATATAGCATGCAATATAGCCATATAGCAACTATAGAAAAAAAAAATCCTCAATAAATTTTTAAGAATTTTATGAAAAATAAAGGTTATTTTTATTAAAAGTGTCCAACATATTATCTTTTGTTAAAATTATGAGTCCCTATAAAAAATTAAAATGCTCAATAAATTTTCAACAATTTTATGAAAAATAAAGATTTTTTTTTATTAAAAAAATCGATTTAAAATCGAAAACCCGCAATCGAACCGCCAAATTTTCGATTTTCAATTAAAGCAAAATTTCGGTTCGGTTTTGGTTTCGATTTGGAAATCCCCAAACCAAAAATTTCGGTTCAGTTTTCGGTTCTGGCCAAAACTGAATCGAACCGAACCGTGTACAACGCGACCTCTTAGTAAGATGGAATAAGTTATACCAGTGTGTGGCAGATGAGTTTTACGTAATTAACATAACTGTTAATTTAAACTGTAACTAAGATATCAATTTAATGTATATATGTATCATAACTCGCACTTATGCCACATTTTCTATTTGAATATACTTCTAGTCGTAATTCATAGTTTTTGTTTCTATAAATCTATGTATATATATATAACTTTGAAAATTTCCCTAGATGGATAACTGTAATCATGAATCAACCCCGCATGATCGGGTTGTGCGGCCCATGGCCTGGACTTAACCATGACTGGCCTACTAGGTTAAGTCAAACTATAACTCGTCTATAGTACGATTGGCCTACTCAACCTGGTCCAGACTGCCAAGGAGCTCCTCTACTCTTCACTAAGGCACAATCGACTGCCATCGCCATACTCTATCTGAGATATGTGGTTGCACTATCTATATTGCACTAGCTATGGTACCGTGCTCTGTGTTCTGTTATGATCCATCAAGGTTCTGATACTCTATAATACTATTTCTGTATATTACTGTTTTACCATGATTCCGTATAAATGAAATACCATGATTCTGTAATAACTGTAATATCATGGTTCTGTAATAACTGTAATATCATGGTTTCGTAATTACTATAATATCATGATTCTATAAAAGCTATAAAATCATGGTTCTCTAAAAGCTATTAAATTTTGTATTAAAATTCTGTACTAAATTTAGTATTTCTCACGCCACACAATTTGAGTAATGCTCATAATACTATATTCTATATGGGAAAAACTTTATTTTACTACTGTATGAGAAAATTATATTTATGTTGTATGAAAATAATATATCATCTATAGGGTTTTTCCTAAAACCAAAATTTCCGAATTTTCTCGAATATGCATACTGTGACGCCCCGATTTTCATACCATTTTTTTCCAATAAATAATAAATATTAATCAATATTGGCCACGTCAAAACTCTGATACCATTTAAACATAACCCGACCCAAAGTGGGATACTGAGTAATCTGCCAAACTTATATAAATAACCTTATCAGCGAAAGTCAAAATATACAAATCATCTAGAATACAAATAACCAGATTACTAAACATTCATACACACATACATGTCTAACACATTTCCAAAAATCAATCAAAATTGTAGGGGAATCATCCATCCCTAGCTCAAAACACTCACCCTGTCTATCAGGGTACCAGCTCCCCTCTATCTCAGAGCTCTATCTTTTGGTCTTTCACGATTCCCTGAAATATTTAGAAATTTGGGTGAGATACAATTCAGTAAGACGAAATAAATTATTTATAATGTGTGGCAATATGAGTTTCATTATATCATAATATATTCGTTTCAATGATAATACCATTTGAGAAAAATAATATACCAATTATATTCATAATCTTATAGATATAAAGCACAAGCTTTTAAAAGCTTTATTTCCATTTTTCAAACTCATTTACATGCAAGCCATGTTTATCAGCGGAAGTTTCCGAGGATAGGGGAGGTTATACGTTCATACATGTAGCTCCCCTCTGCTCTGATATCATTTGTAACCTTGCCTAATTAACTCTGGTACGGTTACAACTGATACTTATCAGGGCACTCACCTTACTCAGTAAGCCCTCAAGCGGAGAGTTCTACTTCGCCCTAGTTATTTATGTTATTAAACTCACGCTCTTTTATTTCTCATTTCCATTTCACATCTAGCTCATGAGTGTCCTCGGTAACCAATCCATACACAGTCTGTAACTCATAGTTACCCTGAGGATATTCTCCACGCCGTGCTTCCCCCCATGGTCGAGGTTGTGCAGCCTGAAGGCTGGATCTAAACTGCGGTTAGCCTACCGATTAGATCAAAATACGAAATCCATTTGTCAGTCTATAGAATGATTGGCCTGCCACAACCCTGGTTCGAACCTAGGGGGCAAATCTACCCTTCTCACTAGCTCAATTGACTGTCAACACCACACTCACCATGAGACCGTGTGGTTGCACTAACACCTCACTAGTAACGGTACCGTGCTTTCAATAATACATCAGTCCACCAGGGTTCTCATTTTCAAATATCAATATTTCACATTTTATATTCACATTTCAGTATTTACATTACAGTATTCACATTGCAGTATTCACATTTCAATATTCACATTGTAGTATTCACATTGCAATATTCATATTTTAATATTCACAATTCAATATTCACATTTCAAAATTCACCTTTCAATATTCTGATTCCAATATTCACATTTTCAGTATTCATATCTCATCCCATAATAGTATATATCATATTTCAATATTCTTATCATTTTTCAATAACACATACCATCATTTCATATTTCCTCATTTATCGTTGAAACATTTCCATATGTATATATATACCCTATTTCATCATTCTCCGGTAAACATATCTATGTTGCATATTCTATTATTTCTCAGAAAATACTCATCAATATTTATCACTTTTCATCATTTCCCAAATTTCAAATCCCAAAACATCACAACTCAGTATAAATCATATGCCACATAATGTTATCTATTATTTGTAACATAATAATTTCAGGCTAAATATCATAGTTTCATTTTCACATATTTCCTCAACCAGCAATTTAAAAAATAACTGTAATAATTTATTCCCTTTACCTGACTTATTGAGATCTCACTAAAATACCCAAATTTTACGCTCGCGGCGTTTGACACTCAAAACCCTAAAATTCACATTTTCCCTAGATTAATCAACTCAACTCCCATAATAATAATTATTTTAATATTTTCTAGGCCCACTCACTCCCAATAGCTAATTAAACTTTAACAATAATTAATGGATATATTTCCATAATCCTACCTTAGCCTTGGAGTGGTGCTTAGGAAACCCAAATTAAAAATCTGCTCCGGCTAACATGACGAGGATCAGGCTAGGACCCCGTGGTGGTGTCCAATTGTCAATTTGGATGGAGATTTAAGGAAAAAATGAGGAGCGAGTGAGAGGTTACCTTACCCTAGGAGTGGTGTCTATGTTGCTCCTACGACAAATGCACTCCAGTTAAAATGTCGGTGGCGGAGAATGGAACCCTGCGGTATCTTTCTTTTTCCGATCGGCGCACATTTGGTTGAGAAAATCGAGGAGAGAGAGAGAGAGAGAGATGGAGACATGAGGTGAAGAGAGAGAAAGAGAGAGAGAGAGAGAGGCGTGAGAAAATAAGAGAGAGAGGCGCAATACATTCAATCCTAAAGGATCTAAGATCCTTGAGGTAACCATATATATATATATAATAATAATATTATTATTATTATAATCTTATTTTATTAAATTAATAATAATTATTATTATTTCTTTATTTTTTAATTAATTATTTAATTAATTAATTTTTTTACATTCCCAAGCATATTATTTTTTTTGGGGCATTACATTCTCTCCTCATAAAAATTTCATCCTCGAAATTTGTTGAATACAACCCCATGAAAAATCCATCATTAACCTAACAAGTTTTGAGTTAATCTTGTAAACAACTCTATTTGAACTGGTAACTAATATAAATTGATGGATCTCGTAATTTGTTGAATACAACGCCAAGAAAAATCCATCATTAACCTAAAAAGTTTTGAGTTAATCTTGTAAACAACTCTATTAGAACTGGTAACTAATATAAACTAATGGATTATACATTCTGTCCTAATACACCTTGCTCGAGCATCAACACACAACAACTTCAATTTTTATCTCTTCCCAAGATATAACACTGACATAACCTTAGAAGAATCAATAGATAACTATCTTTTGATTATGACATGATCCAAAAATTTTGTATTAGTTGTCCAGAACCCACATTTCTTGTTTAGCATATAATTGATGCGCTCATAAGATTTGTAAAATTAATCACAAATATTGTTTATGTTCTTCTTGAGTCTTTGAATACCCCGAAAATCATCCTTAAAATTATATTAAATTGACCCAAGTGTGGTTGAATAACTTGATTCATTATATCCATGAAAATGTAAGGTGCATTGGTAACCCCAATTGGTAACATCATAACTTATAGCGATCCTACTGTGTACTCAATTCTTTCTTTAGGATGTGTAATTCCCAAATCTTAATTAGTGATAATTTAACTACAAATCAATCTTCAAAAATTTTGGGATTTTACCAATTAATCAAATAATCCACCAATCCCTTGAAGTCAATACCAATTCTTAATGCAACGTGATTCAACTTCCAGTGAGTAATGCATAGCCTCAAGGTCCCATTATGTTTCTTAGTGAATAACACAGGTGCAACCTATGATGATATACTGGGTCGAACAAATCCCTTGTCGGGAAAATCTTCTAGTTGCACCCTAGGTTGCCTTAGTTCAGTTAATGTCATTCTATATGAAGTAGTTGACATAGGCTCTGTTCCTAGCACCAAATCAATATTAAATTCAATCTCCTTTTGGAGGTAACCCTGATAAATCATCTGGAAAGAATATCTAAAAATTCATCACCTATGAGTAAAAAAGTTTGGAATTCGTTAACTCGTATATTTCTTTCATTGCTGTTACAATCCCATACATGTGCCCATATTCTATCCTTTCACAAGCACTTAAGATGTCAAATATGAGAGCTTGTTAGTTAGAAAGAAAACCCTCACTCCATTTGGATCTCGGAGTTCTATTTTCTTTTAAAAACAATCAATTTGGTGTGTGATCAATAGATAACCACCAATGGTTAGTCTCATCTTTAAATAGAGAACTTGCAACAATGACTCATACTCATCAAGGACCATATCTGCTGGGACATCTCAGACCAGGATGTGTAATCATTAGCCTGTCAGATCAAATGTATAAAAGGCACTTCAAACTCTCATCATAACTTGTAATTCGTTTGAGTAAAAATTATATGAGCTTCTAAACATTCCCTAGAATTCTAATCACCCAATTCCTTTTTAGTGCCAAACTAATGTATATGCTTACACTTTTAAATCAGGGTAAAGTATCATTTTTCTACCAAATTGGTTTCTAGTTTTTTTTTTTCTTGCTTCAAACAATTTTTAAAACCCAACCTCTAACCTATGTTGGCAAATGTTGAATATCAAAACATAGTTGGAAAATATCCTCAATGAAAAACACAGATTGCAATTATGGCAAATCTAAGTCCTGATATATTGACTTCAAGTCAACCATGATCTTGCTCCAGTGACTGGACAATTATACAATAACTACATATTTGGGTTTTTTGGTATTAAATACAATAGAAATGAAGGTGTTTAGTCATCTATGATTAGTGATTGGACATTATTTGGCGGCATAAATCTTGTTTGAAATGGACCAGGGAGGAAAAGGTGATATTTACTTGTGCTAGGGAGTTGCTAATGGTAGAAGGATTAGATTTTGAATATGGCTTCAAAAGCCACAATCAACTGTAGATAACCACAAAAGATTTCACATTAAGTTGTATACCAATCAAATCCGAACCGAGTCGATGCCTAAGCCGTTAAATTGGTATCGCATTGCTAAGTAGGATTCACACAGTATAGAGTAAAAAGAGAAAACTTTGGGTCCTAGCATGTACGATTTCCTTTTGGATAGTAGATTGCTAAAGGTCTGAGTATCATTATGATTTTTTTCTTCTAAGTAAGTTGTTAAAGATGATTTTTTTAGGTGTTATTTGGTTCACAAGATCCTTCGGAATACTTGGCAATGTGATGCTCATGACATCTCATTCTCATGTTTGTTTTCAGATTATGGTGATAACATCATTTCCCAAGGAATAAAGAATTTCCACAAAATATAGGAGTCCAATTTTTGCCCACTTAGTATCTTACATTTTTATGTGCATATTAATTTTGGGATTAAACTGGCACCACTATTTTGGATGACTTATGGAAATATGAAAGTATGTAGTCGATGCACATTCTCATCGACCCATCTTTCTTTTTCACAACCAATACCGACACTCCCAAGAATGACACCCTAGGCTTGATAGACTCCTTATTTAATAATTCTTGCAATCGTTCCTTTAACTTTTTTAGTTTTGCCGGTGCCATTCTATACAGCACTTTAGAAATTGGCATTTTTTTCGGAGCTAGGTCAATAGCAAACTCTACCTTATGATCAGGAGGTAGTCCCAAAAAATCATCAGGGAATACATTAGGAAAATCCCTCACTACCAGGATATCCTCTAACCTCAACTCCCTTTCTGATACTTCCTTCATGCAGGCCAAATATCTTTTACAACCCTCCATCAAAAACCTCCTCACCTGAATGGCGGATAACAATTGTGGTGGGGTGCGTACACATGACCCTACAATTCTGTACTCTTGTCCTCCTAGAGGTCTGAACACTACCTCTCTCTGATAATAGTCTATACTGGCAAAGTTAGCAGCAAGCCAATACATCCCCAAAATTACTTTGAACCTATGCATATCTAAAATTACCAAATTAGCTGGTAAAGACCTCCCCTGAATACAGATTGGACAGTTACTGAGTACTTTTCTACACAACACTGCAGCTCCAGTCGGTGTAGAAACTGACAAACTAATGTCTAACTTCTGAGTTTCTATCCCACAAAACTTAACAAATTCCTGGGTGATAAAAGAAGGAGTTGTCCTTGAATCAAACAAGGTAGTAGCTTTATATGACAACATTGAAACAGTATCTGTCACGACATCTCCTGCCTCCTCAGTGTCTCCTGGTGTCAAAGCGTAGACTCGTGCTGGGCGGTATTCCTTTGCTGATCGTCTCGGGGTGCCTGGTGACCTCATCTATATGGTCTAAGAGTAGATGCAATTGCTGGTAGTGCTTGGCAATCTCTCACCATGTGGACAGGTCGATAACATCAATAACATATAACCTCTCTGACCCGACACTCTCCTGGGTGTCTCCTGCAGCATTTGGAATAGGGAGGGGGCATCGTATGCCCTGTACTACTCGGTCTCCTATCCCTTGTCTCTGACCACCTCTGCTATCCTGCCTTCTCCAAGGCCCTCGATTGGGCCCTGCCTGAAAATCTGGAGGCGCAAGCCTCTTCCTTTGACTATGTGCCGCAGTGCCTCTTTGTAGATCACCCTCAATCACTATAACTCTATCAACTATCTCTGAGAAATTTTGGGCTCGGAAGCCTTCAAGTTGCTCATATAATCCCTAACTCAGGTCCTCCTCAAACTTCCTCACCTTCTGTTCCTTATCTAGCACTAGGTATGGAGCAAAGCGGGACAACTCGATAAATCTGGCGGCATACTGTTGCACTGTCATGTGTCCCTATGTCAAACTTAAATCTCTGCTATTTTTGCACTCCTATTAGTAGCAGGAAAGTACCGCTAAAAAAACATCTCCCTGAAACGACTCCAAGTCATCACTTTAGGTTCATGCCTTTGTTCTTTTAACATTCTTGCCGATTTCCACAGGTGTTTAGCCTCTCTCGTCAATTTAGAAGTAGCAAATAGGATCCTCTACTCGTTAGTATATAGGAGGACTACCAACGTTTCCTCAATCTCCTATATCCCGTCCTCAGCCTTGAATGGGTCAGTCCCTCTGAAAAAAGGTGAGGGCTTATATGTGTGAACTGCTCAATCATGTAGCTTTGCTCCTTTGAATTCCTGGCCATATCTGTCATCTCCTACCGGGTGATGCTACATAACACTGCATCAGGATCTCTTCCACCCACCCTAGAAGGCCCTGCCTCATCACCTCTTACTTTTGTATTACTGTTCCCAAGGTCCATCCCTAAAAAAGGAATAAAATAGTCTTAGAACCCTATCATTATAACACAACCTATATACACATCCGACTATAACCCATAAAATATTCCTCTATAACCCTTCATCTTAATATCCTCAATCCCAATTTAAGACAAAGTCCTACCACTCAGAAACAAGAACCGGCGATAGTTTACTATGGTTTTCTTGAAAACGTCACCTCAGGAAAATCACAGAAACAACCACGGAACTCCTACCTCCAGGTTGCAAGATAGAACCCTAAACTCTAATCCCATCCTCTTAACAATAATTGACTCATATCTCAATCTACCCACCTCCTACTCTCATCAAAACCTATTCCTATACTCTGGTATTGTATTCCACTGTTTACTAGAGTCTGGAGAACCTAGCAACTTAGGCACTGATATCAAACTGTGACGCCCCGATTTTGATACCATTTTTTCCAAAAATAATAAATATTAATCAATAATCGGCCACGTCAAAACTCTGATATAATTTAAACATAACTCGACCCAAAGTGGGATACCGAGTAATTAGTTAAACTTATATAAATAACCCAATCAGTGGAAGTTAATATATACAAATCATCCAGAATACAAATAACCAGAGTACTAAATATCCATACACACATACATATCTAACACATTCTCAAAAATCAATCAAAACTCTAGGAGAATCATCCATCCCTAGCTCAAAACACTCGCCCTGTCTATCAGGGTACCAGCTCCCTTCTATCTTGGAGCTATATCTCCTGGTCTTTCACGATTCCCTGAAATATTTAGATATTTAGGTGAGACACATCTCAGTAAGGCGGAATAAATTATTTACAGTGTGTGACAATATGAGTTTTATTATATCATAATATATTCGTTTTAGTGATAATACCATCTGAGAAAAATAATATACCAATTATACTCATAATCATATAGATATAAAACACAAGCTTTTAAAAGCTTTATTTCAATTTTTAAAACTCATTTACATGCAACCCATGTTTATCAACGGAAGTTCCCGAGGATAGGGGGGGTTATACACCCATATATGTAGCTCCCCTCTACTTGATATCGTTTGTAATCTTGCCCGATTAACTCGGGTACAACCACAACTGATACTTATCACGGCACTCACCTTACTCAGTAAGCCCTTAGGCGAAGAGTTTTACTTCGCCCTAATTATTTTTGTTATTAAACTCATGCTCTTTCATTTCTTATTTCCATTTCACATCTAACTCATGAGTGTCCTGGGTAACCAATCCATGTACGGTCTGTAACTTATGGGTGCCCTGAGGATATACCCCACGCCATGCTTCCCCCTATGGTTGAGGTTGTGCAACCCGAAGGCTGGATCTAAACCGCAATTAGCCTATTCGATTAGATCAAAATAAGAAACCCATATGTTAGTATGTAGTATGATTGGCCGACCACAACACTAGTCTGGACCTAGGGGGAAAAACTACCCTTCTCATTGGCTCAATCGACTGTCAACACCACACTCACCATGAGACCGTGTGGTTGCACTAACACCTCATTAGCAACGGTACCATGCTTTCAATACTACATCAGTCCATCACAGTTCTTATTTTCATATTTCAATATTTCACATTTCGTATTCACATTTCAATATTCACATTGCAGTATTCACATTGCAGTATTCACATTTCAGTGTTCACATTTCAGGATTCACATTACAGTATTCACATTGTAATATTCACATTTCTATATTCACATTTCAATATTCACATTTCAAAATTCTCCTTTCAATATTCTCATTCCAATATTCACATTTTCAGTATTCATATCTCATCTCATAATAGTATATATCACATTTTAATATTCTCATCATTTTTCAATAACATATACCATCATTTCATATTTTCTCATTTATCGTAGAAAACATTTCCATATATATATATATGTGTATATATATATATATATATGTATACCATATTCCATCATTTTTTCGATAAATATATCTATGTTTCACATTCCATTATTTCTTAGAAAATACTCATCAATATTTATCACTTTTCATCATTTCCCAAATTTCAAATCCCAAAACATCACAACTCAGTATAAATCATATGCCACACAATTTTATCTATTATTTGTAACATAATAATTTCAGGCAAATATCATAGTTTCATTTTCACATATTTCCTCAACCAATAATTTCAAAAATAACTGCATTAATTTATTTCTCTTACATGGCTTATTGAGATCTCACTAAAATACCTAAATTCTACGCCTGCAGCGTTTGACGCTCAAAACCCTAAAATTCACATTTTCCCCAGATTAATCAACTCAACTCCCAGAATAATAATAATTTTAATATTTTCTAAGCCCACACACTCCTAATAGCCAATTAAACTTTAACAATAATTAACGGATATATTTCTACTATCCTACCCTAGCCTTGGAGTGGTGCCTAGGAAAACCAAATTAAAAATTTGCTCCGGCCAACATGACGAGGATCAGAGCTAGGTCCCCGTGGTGGTATTTGATCATCAATTTGATTGGAGATTTAAGAAAAAATTGAGGAGAGAGTGAGAGGTTACCTTACCCCGGAAGTGGTGTCTACGACGCTCCTATGACAAATTCACTCCGATTAAAATGTTGGTAGCGGAGAATGGAACCCAGGGGCATCTTCCATTTTTTGATCGGCGCACATTTGGCTGAGAAAATCAAGGAGAGAGAGAGATGGAGATGTGAGGAGAAGAGAGAGAGAGAGAGAGATAGAGAGAGAGAAAGAGAGGTGTGAGAAATTGAGAGAGAGAGAGGTGCAGTACATTCAATCCTAAAGGATTTAATATATACATATATATATATATATATATATATAGTATTATTGTAATATTGTATTGTTATATTATATTATATTATTAAATTAATAATAATAATTTATTTATTCATAATTAATTATTTAATTAATAATTTAGTTAATTAATTAATTAATTTCATTAATTAATTAATTATTTTTTTTAACATTCCCAAGAATATCATTTTTGTTAGGGCGTTACACATACCATATAATAAATCATAAATTCCATACCCATAATTTCATAACTTGTAATATCCAGAAAATCATATGCCGATATCTCATAATTTGATACTATACTTTAACTGGTAAAATTGCTAAAATTAACTTGCATAACTTATTCCCCTTACTTGATTTCCTAACGGAACGCTCGTAGGGATCCCAAATCAGCGCCTGCGATGGTTGCACTTGTATTCCAAAAATGCTAACTTTATCAGTTCAACCCCAGAATGCCTAACATCCTAACATTCCCAAGTCCACACAAATCAAACAACTAATTAATCTTAAAAACAACTCCCTTACTCTAGTTTTGGAGTGGTGCCTGGGATTCTCAAAATCCAAATCTGCCCCCATTAAATTGATGAGGGTTGCCACTAGGCCTTGGATACGGAGTCTGATCATCAATTTGGGGTTTTTGGAGTGAGAAAATGAGGAGAGAGAGAGAGAGAGAGGAGAGAGAGAGTTTCAAACTTTCCTTAAAAAAATGACTTGCAGCCTATATATAGTGTTCTATCCCAGAGCAAAACCGTCGACGGTTTTCTTGGGGGTTTGTGAAACCGTCGATGGTTTGGTCTTTAACCAAACCGTTATTAACTGTTTTACCTTTTACCTGGCTGCAGTAACTCGAAATCGTCGATGGTTTTCTGAGCTCCCACAAAATCGTCTACAGTTTGGTCTCTACCAAACCAAATTCCTCTTTTCCATAATTATTTTATTAATATTATTTCCTGGGTCTCTACATTTTCCTTGAAATTTGCCATTTATCTTATATATCAATCTCTTAGGGAAAAAAAAACTTATTGGAATTTCATTAATTACCCTCACTTATGGCGGAGGAATTCCATGGTTACAATAGGGTCCTAGGAGATTACAATCAATTACAAAAAGAAAATTCTCCTAAAACCGTTTATATCCTAAAATCAAAATACATTTCTATAATTAACTATCTTACACTGTATAAAGCAAAAGCCAAAAAAAAAAAAAAAAATCATTATTTTCCTTTACCTATCCAATTCTGGGTCCTATCAAACATGTGCAGATATCTCTGACGCATCTTTTCCTCCAATTCCCACGAAGCCTCTTTAATTGCGTGATTGCGCCAGAGTACTTTTACCAACGAGATCCTCTTCGTGCGCAATTCTTATTCATTCTGATCCAAAATTTGAATAGGCTCTTCCTCGTAAGATAAAGTATCTTCGAGTTCCAGTAATTCATAACTAATCACGTGTGAAGGATCTAGGACGTATTTTTTGAACACAGTTATGTGGAATACGTCATGTATTCTGGATAGAACCAGTGGTAATGCTAACTTATAGGCAACTCGACCCACTCTTTCTAATGTCTCAAATGGTTCAATAAACTTAGGGCTCAGCTTACCTTTCTTCTCAAATCTTATAATCCCTTTCATTGGTGCACCTTTAAAAAACACGTGGTCCCTTGCACCGAACTCCAACTCTCACTGGCGAGTATCTACATAACTTTTCGGCCAACTCTGAGTAGCCCTGATTTTGTCCCTGATAAGTTTGACTTTATCATAAGTCTGCTAGACTAAATCGGGTCCCAAAATATGTCTTTCACCAATTTCATCCTAGTACAATGGAGATCTGCACCTCTTGCCATACAACGTTTCATATGGTGCCATCCCAATGCTGGTCTGGTAGCTGTTACTATATGCAAATTCAACTAATGGCAAAAACTTTATCCAACTACCTCCAAAATCCAGTACACAAGCTCGCAGCATATCCTCCAATATCTATATAGTCTTTTCTGTCTGTCCATCAGTCTGAGGATGAAAGGTCGTACTAAATGTTAGTTGAGACCCCATAAACCTCTACAAATTTCTCCAGAATTGTGACATGAACCGAGGGTCTCGGTTAGAGATGATGGACACAAACACTCCATGTAATCTCGCTATCTCCTGTATATATATTTCTGCCAACCTACTTATGGAGTAGCTAACTCTAATGGGAAGAAAGTGGGCATTCTTTGTCAATCGGTCAATGACTACCCATATAGCATCCTGTCCATGCAATACCGACGGTAATCCTATAACAAATCCATCGAAATGTGTTTCGACTTCTACTCGAGGATATGAAGTGGCTGCAATAATCCTAATGGTCTCTGATGCTCAGCTTTCACCTGCTGGCACGTCAAACACTGTTCTACAAATTTAATGATTTCCAGGGTGCATTGTATAAAGGGATCGATGTGCTTCCTTTAGGATAACTCTCTTAGTCTCAGCATCAGTAGGTACACAAAGTTTGGTATGGAATCTCAAAGCTCCATCCTTTAAGACATTAAAGGAATTACTTGGGGGGCAAGGAATTACTTTTATACTTCTATAAATTGCCCCAAACTTCAAAGATTTTAATCCCAAGAAATTTTCCAGCAATCAAAGTTCTCAAAAAGCTCTCAAACTCTCTTGTGTTCATCCAACTTCAAATACTGAGTTGCTATTGATACAAACTCCGAAGTAAAGCCTTCAAAGTCTAAATATTTAAATACTTGGGAGATATTTGGTGATTTAAATTTAGTATTGAGCTTCAATCTCTTTATATTTGATTTACTTTGAAGTATTCTTGTGCTGAATATTGTACTAATCTACTCTGCTATGAGAGTGTCTTTTGTACAAAAATTTTCTCTATCTTGGTTCTTGTTTATAGACGATTCAAGGTTGTAGAATCGTTGGACCGAACGAGGGAATATCGTTTGGAGAGGCGGGCTCTAGCCTAAAGGAAGGAGTGATTGTAATCCGTATTATTCTACCCATCAACGGATTTGAACTAGTGAATCCTTTGGTGATTTGCCAAAGGCAAGGACGTAGGCTGGGTATAAGCCGAACCTCATAAAAGCTTTGTGTCTCTCTCCCTTCCTTACTCTTTATTTTTCAGCAATACTTTCAACCTGCGTGTATGCTTTAAAATATTAAATTCTTAGTGTAAGGTTGTTAAATAGATCGGAGGATAATTTGTTTTGGTTTGATCAGCATTGATTGCGAAAATCGAAATGAATTACATTGGTTGATCATCCTAAACTTATTAATCTAAAAGTTTGTTTAAAAACTAAACACAAAGAAGAAGTGTGGGTTTGGAATAACACAGGGCTTACATAAATTCAGCATGCTTTACAATTTTATACAGGGCTATTGATACAAAGATCAAGATTTTGTTTATCTTGTTGATTGGTTAAAGTTGAATTGATTTTGTGTTTACTTGTTGTGATTGTTGATATAAACAAAGTATTAAAAAAAAATATAAGTTTAAAAAATCCAATTCACCCCCCTTCTTTGGAAGCTATCCTAATTTCAATGAGTATCAAAGCCTCGTTATAGAAAATTCTTAACAAGAAGCTATAAAAAGTTCTAAATGGCAAACATAGGAGTAGCTCCTTTTGGAGAGGGCCAATCCTCAACTCGTCCACCAATCTTTTGTGGACACAATTACACCTTTTGGAAAAAGAGAATGCAAATCTACTCCCAACACATGGATTGGAAAGCATGGGAAGTAGTCATGGATGGAGACCTTATTCCCACTAAAATAGTAGACGGAAAACAGATTCCAAAAGAGAAAAAGGATATGATCGATTTAGATTATAAAATGCTTCAAATAAATTCGAGTGCTATAAATGCTTTGTATTGTGCTTTAGATGCTAACGAATTTAATAGGGTCATGGCTTGTAAAATGGCTAAAGATATATGGGACAAATTAGAAGTCACATATGAAGGAACTATTGATGTTAGGGACAATAGGATAGACATGTTAACAAGCGAATATGAAGCATTCAAGATGAATCCATACGCATATCAAGTATGTACACAATATTCACCCACATAATCAATTCCTTAAGTGTCTTAGGAAAAACTTATACTACTTATGAAATGATTAGAAAAATTTTGAGAGGCCTTCCCTCCATATGGGAACCAAAGGCTACAGCAATTACCGAAGGAAGAAACCTTAAGACCACTTCCTTAGATGAACTCATAGGTTCACTCCTTACCTATGAAATGACTCTAAAAGAAAGAAATCCTGAACCAAAGCATAAGAAATCTATTGCACTAAAAGCATCTAGCCACAACTCAAGTAAAGAAGAAAGTGAAACAAGTGACTTAGATCAAGATGAATTAGTATTCATCACTAAGAGACTAGGTAAGTTTTATAGAAGGAATAAAAGATTTCCTAGAAAGTTCAACAAAAGGAAAACTAAAAAAGGAGAATCAAGTAGAAAAGAAAATAAAAGTAAAAATGAACCTCCAATATACTATCACTGTAAGAAACCAGGGCATATCAAACCGAACTGCCTATTGCTCAAGAAAGATAAGAAGAAAAAGAAGGAAGCTATGAAGGCCACTTCGGATGACTTAAGCTCCAGCAAAACGGAAAACGAATCAAGTGAACAAGAGATGACAAATATGTGCTTCATGGCGAATGATGAAGAGGTAAATTCCTACTACTCTTCAACAGAATCTTGCAATGAATCTTGTGATGAGTCATGTGATAGTATGCCCTCATACAAGGAATTACAAGTTGAATTGTTCTCCCTACATAAAAGATTCATAAAAATTTCCAAGAGATATATAACTTTGAAGGATCAAAATAAAGATCTAGTGAAGCAACTTGAATCATTCAAAATTATTGAAAAAGAAAAAGACTCTTGTATTGAGAAGTTAGAGGAGGAATTAAGTAAAGTAACTCAAGAGTTAGGCAAAATCCATAAAGAAAACTTCAATAAAAAGGATTTAGAAGTGAATGAACTTAAGAAATTAGTGGAGGATAAAAAAAAATTATATATAACTTTACAAAAGGTAAAGATAATTTTGAAAATATGATTGGACAACAAAGGCTACATGGGAATAAAGAAGGAATTGGATATAATGGTAAAACAAATAAAAATAATAAGAAATTATACATGGGATACTTTGTCAAGGAAGTTAAGCACTATGATAGCACTTCCTCAAACAACAAACATGAACACACTACTTGCTATATGTGTAAGACTAAAGGTCACGTAATGTTTGATTGCCCACTAAAAAGGAAGTATGTTAAAATACAAGGAGAATGGAAAGTTAATAATGGAACTAACAACAAAACAAAGAAAGTTAGAAGAATTTGGGTTCCAAAGACTAACACAATGAATCCTCCATTGTAGGTATGTTTTAGGACAATATTGTCAACGGACAAGAGGTACTTGGACAGCGGGTGTTCAAGACACATGACCGGCAATAAGACCAAATTTATTTCTCTAAAACAAAAGGATGGAGGATATGTCACCTTTGGCGACAATGCCAAAGGTAAGATCATTGGCATCGGGAAAATAGGTAAAGAACCTTCATTACTATTGATAATGTGTTACTAGTAGAAGGACTAAAACATAATATTTTAAGTATTAGTCAATTGAGTGATAAAGGGTTTGAAATAACTTTTAAGAAAGAAAAATGTGTTATCCAAAATCCCAAAGGAAATAAAATCTTGTTTGTAGCTCATAGGATAAATAATGTTTATTGTATAAACCTTGAGAATCTAATAAATCAAAACGTAACTTGTTTGGTAGCCATGAATGAAATAAGTTGGCTATGGCATAGGAAATTAGGACATGCTAGCATGGACCTATTATCCAAATTATCAAAGAAAAATCTTATAAAAGGATTACCAAATACCAAATTCATAAAAGACAAGATGTGTGATGCATGCCAAAAGGGAAAGCAAGTTAAAACAAGCTTTAAAAATAAAAAAATATATATCTACTAAAAGACCCCTAGAACTATTACACCTAGACTTATTTGGTCCAACTAGAACCTAAGCCTAAGATGAAAACAATATGCTTTTGTAATTATGGATGATTATTCAAGATTCACTTGGGTATTATTCCTAACAAATAAAGATGAAGCTTGTGGCATGCTAATCACCTTATGTAAGAAATTAAAAAATGAAAAGGGCTATAATGTAATAAATTTTAGAAGTGATCAAGGTAGGGAGTTTAGAAACAAAGAGGTTGATAAATTTTGTAATGAATATGAAATAAATCATAATTTCTTAGCAACTAGAATTCCACAACAAAATGGAGTTGTAGAAAGAAAAAATAGAACCCTAGAAGAAATGGCAAGAACAATAATAAAAGAAAATAACTTACTAAAATACTTTTGGACTGAAACTGTAAATACAACATGTTATATTGTAAATAGGGTGTCTATAAGATCAAGTATAGACAAAACATCGCATGAACTATGGAAAGGTAGAAAACCTAATCTCTCCTACTTTCATGTATTTGGATGCAAATGTTTTATCCTTAACACCAAAGATGATTTAGGAAAGTTTGATGCAAAATCTGATGAAGGTATCTTTTTAGGCTACTCTACAAATAGCAAAGCCTATAGGGTTTATAATAGAAGAACTCTTACTATCGTTGAATCAATACACATAGCATTTAATGAGTTAAACAATTATGAAAATAAAATTAAGATCGATGAAAAAGAAGATATTCCACAAGAAGAAGAAGATCTTGAAATAAAAGAAGAAAATAATAATGAAACTTCAAATGAAAACATTATAGAAAATCTAGAACTACCTAAAGAATGGAGATATGCTAAAAGTTATCTAAAAAAAAAAAATTCTTGGAGAAACTTCAAAAGGAATAACCACTCGAATCTCATTGAAAAATATTTGCAACCATTATGCCTTTTTTTCTCAAGATGAACCCAAGAATATTGAAGAAGTCTTAAAAATGACTCTTGAATTATAGCTATGTAAGAGGAACTAAATCAATTTGAAAGAAGTCAAGTGTGGGAACTTATACCTAAACCCAAAGACAAATCAATCATAGGAACTAAATGAGTGTTTAGAAATAAAAAAGATGAAAAAGGGATAGTTATAAGAAATAAAGTTAGGCTAGTAGCACAAGGTTATAATCAAGAAGAAGGTATTGATTACGATGAAACCTTTGCTCCCGTAGCAAGTATGGAAGCAATTAGAATGCTCTTAGCTTATGCAGCCTATAAGGACTTCAAATTATACCAAATGTATGTAAAAAGTGCTTTTTTAAATGGATATATAAATGAAGAAGTATATGTAAAACAACCTCCAGGTTTTGAAAATTCAAAAAATCCAGATCATGTATTTAAGTTAACAAAAGCTTTATATGGATTGAAATAAGCTCCTAAAACTTGGTATGAAAGGTTAAGCAAGTTCCTAATTCAAAACAATTTTTCAAGAGGAAAGATAAATAGTACTTTATTTATAAAAACCAAAAACAAAGACACGCTTATAGTATAAATTTATGTTGATGATATTATTTTTGGAGAAACTTATGAGGATTTGTGTAATGAATTTGCTAAGTCTATGCAAGAAGAGTTTGAGATGAGCATGATGGGAGAGTTAAATTACTTCTTAGGGTTAAAAATCAAACAAGCAAAACATGGAACTTTCATAAATCAAACGAAATATATTAAGATCATGTTAAAAAAGTTTGATGTGGAAGAAAGTGAACCTATAGGAACTCCCATGAGCACCTCAACTAGTCTTGACAAGGATAAAAAAGGGAAACAAGTGGATACCAAGCATTACCGAGGCATGATAGGAAGTTTACTTTACTTAACAGAAAGTAGATCAGATATTATGTTTAGCGTTTATATATGTGCTAGGTTCCAATCAGCTCCTAAGGAATCACACCAATCAGCAGTTAAAAGAATTCTTAGATATTTACTAGGCACACTTGAACTAGGATTATGGTATCTAAAAGGAATTGAATTTGAAATGATAAGATATTCTGATGCAGACTTTGCTAGATGCAAGATAGATAAAAAAAGCACAAGTGGAACTTGTCATTTTCTAGGACACTCTTTAGTCTCCTGGTTTTCAAAGAAACAAAACTCTATGGCATTATCCACAATAAAAACAGAATACATTGTAGTAGGGAGTTGCTGTGCCCAAACATTGTATATGAAATAACAACTAAAAGACTTCAAAATTCAATATCAAACTATTCCAATAAAATGTGACAACACAAGTGCCATAAATATTTCAAAAAATCTGATATCTTACTTAAGAACAAAACATATTAACATAAGACATCACTTCTTAAGAGATCATGTGCAAATTGAAGACATAATGCTAGAATTTGTAAATTCTAATGATCAATTAGCAGACATATTCACAAAACCACTCTCTGAAGAGCGATTCATATTCATTAGAAGAGAATTAGGAATGATGCATATACAAGAAGAAAACTAAAAATTTTTCTGCTTGGCAGGTGACTGCCACCTTGGTGCCAGGCTACTAACTTTCTATTTTTTGTTTGACAGACGTCTGCCTTATCCTAGCAGGCGACTGCCTTGTGGCAGGTAGGGTTTAAAACCTTGTTTTCTATCTTTTTAACTTCCATCAGGAGCCTGCTACTTCTCCTCTCTCTCTCTCTCTGAAAATCCACTTTCCTATTATTTTCCACACACACTCTTCTTCCAAATCAAATTGAAACCATGCATCAAAACTACCCTCAACATCTAATCACGAATAAAACCTAGGGTTTATTAGCCTTTCTTCAAAATAATAATTCCACAGATCAAATCGGTTGGTAAGAAGGGTTCCTCCTCCTCCACAAGGATCAACAACGATGAAGTAGAGAAATGGTTAGTTACTCCTCATGCTAAGCAACTCTATAGGAATCAAATTGCTTCAGTTGAACCCATTCTAGGTAAAATCCTTGATGTCACATTCTTCAATTCTGATTTTCCTGAAATCATGGATCTTTTTAAGGAAAATTGGATGGGAATGGTTTATTTCGTATCAAGAAAAAGGGTACTATCCAAACATGGTTTGGATTTTCTATGCTAACATGGAAAGGTTTGAAAATGGGATTAAAACAAATCTTCTAGGGCAAAATATTCATCTTACTCTCATATCTTTGGGAAAAGTTCTTTGAATCAAGCCAAGAGATTTTGAGGTTCACATTGTTGAGAAACAATGGATAATGTCTCAAGGATTTCCTCTAGAGGAATTTTTACCCTTAGTCATAACTGATACACCTATCTTCTTTGGGCATCCACCTCTTTACAAACAGCTCAATCTCCAAGCTTTAATCTTGCACAAACTTATTACATATAATATCCTACCACGTTCTGGTTCTCATGATCATATTTCCTTCTTAGATTGTTTTGTTATGTGGTGTATTCTTAAAGGAAAAAAGCTGGATCTTCCAAGTTTACTTCTTAAATGGATCATTATGAAAGTTAATGCCCCTCGTGTCATTCTACCATATGCTGGGATGTTAAATATGGTATTTGCTCATTTCAATGTTCTCGCACCATCATTTAACTTCACTAGCAAAACCCATTATGATATCTTTTCGGATACTATTCTTAAGCGAATGGGATACAAGTACTCTCCTCAAGGGTGGTTTCATAAGGGACATCATCACATCTCATCTGCACCACCACCTCAGTCTTCCATGCCAGCCCCTTCAATATAGCTTGACCTAGAAACTCCTTTTTGGTTCATTCCATTTTTTAATCACTATATGACCTTTAGATATGGAATGCAATCTGGACTTGGTACACTTAGCGAGAAGGTTTCTATTGTGGAAACTCATTTTTCAAGCCTTGTTTAGCGTGTTGAGAAGATTGAGAAACATTTGGCTTCCTCTCTCAAAGGCAAATCTCATATGGATATCAGCTCTGCTCCATCTAGTGATGATGAATCTACTGAACAATCTGGTGAACAAGAAGAAGAAGAGGATGATGAAAGTGGGTCTATGGAAGCCTTTGATTGATGTATTTCATCTATGTGCTATTTAACACTTTTGACTATGTATTTGTCTGAGTACTTCATCGGCTAGTATTTCTTTTGTGTTTGTAAGATCTACAAGTACTATGTTCTACAACACTTCACTATGTTGTTTTTGTATCGCCCTCTTTTCCTTTTTGATTGATGTCCAAATGGGGAGAGTGTTAGAGAGAAGGAAGTGCAAAAATGAAATATGCTATGGACTTGTAAGACTATGAATATGTATGGAATACCTTGTATGAATTCGTTGCTTGTAAGAATATGAATATATATGGGTATGAATTCATTTTGCAAGTGACATGATTTGTATAAATATTTTTGGTATATCATGCTTGTTGAAAGAGGGAGCCATGACCATTATTTCCTATTATTATTATTTGTGCTCTCGATTTTTCATCATTAAAAAGGGGGATATTGTTGGCCTAACAAGACATACAATTCTTATTTTGATGATAACAAATCATGATATGTTTAATATGGTTTATTTCAAGTGAAAGTTTTTTTGGAAGAAGGTAAAGCTTTAAGGTAGTGACAAAGTTCAAAGGATGATAAAGTTTATGGATTCAAAAAGATCAAGAAAGAAAGATGATCAGAAGCTCAAAGATGAAAGAAGAACAAGGACTTACTTGAAGATCAAAGAAATAGAGTTAAAGATATTTGTATGCAAGTACTTCAAGTAAACTCCAAATATAAAACTGAATTGAAGCTCTTATAAAATCAAAAGAAACTTAAAGAAAATAAAATTTTAGTAAAAATCATAAAGTATGATTCTCAAATCAAAGAAAAGAAGGGTTTAAAAATAAAAAAGTTTTTTTTTTTTTTTTTTAAACAGAAGGACTAGGCGACTGCCTTATCCTACCAGACGACTGCCAAATTAAATGAATTATTTTCAAAGAGGTAGTAGGGTGTCAGGCGACTGCCTGAACAGAGCCAGGCGCCTGGGTGGTCTTGCCAGGCGACTGCCTGAGTTCTGGTAGGCGACTTCCAGTTTTTTGTGTTTTAAAATTCCACTATGGCAGGCGACTGCCACTTGAACGTTTGTTTAAAAATTCTAACGGAAAGATTTTTTAAATGAATTTCTTGGGAACTATTCTTTTGAAAAACTTGGGGATTACTTCAAGGAAACTTGGGGGGCAAGGAATTACTTTTATACTTCTATAAATAGCCCCAAACATCAAAGATTTGAATCCCAAGAAATTTTCCAGCAATCAAAGTTCTCAAAAAGCTCTCAAACTCTCTTGTGTTCATCCAACTTCAAATACTGAGTTTCTATTGATACAAACTCTAGAGTAAAGCCTTCAAAGTCTGAATCTTTCAATACTTGGAAGATATTTGGTGATTTAAATTCAGTATTGAGCTTCAATCCCTTTATATTTGATTTACCTTGAAGTATTCTTATGCTGAATATTGTACTAATCTACTCTGCTATGAGAGTGTCTTTTGTACACGAATTTTCTCTATCTTGGTTCTTGTTTATAGATGATTCATGGTTGTAGAATCATTGGATCGAACGAGGGAATATCATTTGGAGAGGCAGGCTCTAGCCTAAAGGAAGGAGTGATTGTAATCGGTATTGTTCTACCCGTCAACGGAACTGAACTAGTGAATCCTTTTGTGGTTTGCCAAAGGCGAGGATGTAGGGTGGGTATAAGCTGAACCTTGTAAAAGCTTTGTGTCTCTATCTCTTCCTTACTCTTTATTTTTTAGCAATACTTTCAACCTGCGTGTATGCTTTAAAATATTAAATTCTGAGTGTATGGTTGTTAAATAGACCGCAGGATAATTTGTTTTGGTTTAATCAGCATTGATTGCGTAAACCGAAAGGAATTACGTTGGTTGATCATCATAAACTTATTAATCTGAAAGTTTGTTTAAAAAATAAACACAAAAAAGAAGTGTGAGTTTGGAATAACACAGGGCTTACATAAATTCAGCGTGCTTTACAATGTATTACAGGGCTATTGATACAAAGATCAAGATTTAGTTTATCTTGTTGATTGGTTAAAGTTGAATTGGTTTTGTGTTTACTTGTTGTGATTGTTGATATTAAATAAAGTATTAAAAAATAATATAAGTTTAAAAAATCCAATTCACTCCCCCCTCTTGGGAAGCTATCCTAATTTCAATGTATGTTTAAATTGATACAGAGACATGTTAGGTTACTATATTCACACTTGGAACCCATCCATGGGTTAGGGGCGTGACAATGCGTCACTATAAATCACAAATCCACCATCTCCTGACGGAAAGGTTAACACTGGGGCAGTGACTAGTCGTTGCTTTAATTCTTGAAAACTCCACTCGCGTTCACTAGTTCATTCAAACTTTTGGTTCTTTCTCGTAAGCTGCGTCAGAGAACCTGATAGCCTCGAAAACCCCTCAACAAATCAGCGATAGTATCCTGCCAAACCCAAGAAACTTCTAACCTCGTGCACCTTTTTCAGTTTTTCCCAATCAACTACAGCTTTCACTTTGCTTGAGTCCACTGAAATTCCCTCCCTGGAGACTACATGTCCCAGAAATGCAACTTGTTCTAGCCAGAACTCGCATTTCCTAAATTTAGCAAATAGTCTTCCTTCTCTTAGCACCTGAAGCACTATCCTCAGATGTTCCTCGTGTTCCTTTGGGCTCTTTGAATACATCAGTATATCATCAATAGACATTACCACGAATTGGTTCAATTACTGGTGGAAGACCATCAGATCCATAAACACTGCAGGAGCATTTGTCAAACCAAATGGCATAACCAAAAACTCGTAATGGTCATACTTGGTCTGGAAAGTCGTCTCTGGTACATTCTCTGATTTAACCTTCACTTGATGATACCCAAATCACAAATCAATCTTGGAGAAAACCCGTGAGCCCTTTAACTGGTCAAATAGATCGTCAATACAGGGTACTAGGTACTTATTCTTCAATGTCATCTTATTAATTTCCCGGTAGTCAATGCACATCCTCATCGACCCATCCTTTTTCTTCACAAACAATACCGGCGCTCCCCAGGGTGATACGCTCGATGTAATGACTTGCCTATTTTTCCATATATTTTTTTCCACATAATAACATACATAATAATCCAGCTAAGTTGTCATAGTCATGGTCAATCTGGACCCATGGGTACTAGGGTTATACTCTTCATAAAACTCTGATACCTAAGCAGCGAAAAACATAAAATCATATACATGCCATAAATACTAGAAACCATACCAGAGTTCTATTAAATCTGTCATATATATATACAGTCATCCACAAAAAGACCAAAAAGTATTCCTAGGGTCTCAATCCAAAAATCCATCTGGCCCTAACTCATTCACTTACCCTACAAACAGGGTAGTTTAGTCCACTTCTACTGTTGTGGGGCTCTATCCACCCTCCTACTTGGATTTCCTGAAAAGTTTGTAATGCAGGGATGAGACACCTCTTAGTAGGGAAGATAAACTAATGTCAGTGTGTGACAACATAACTATTTCTCGTGATATGCATATAAATAGTACACATTTCATAATTGGTAAAAATAGTTGTATTATATCTAAATAAAACATGATTTATCTTAACATAACTTAACATACTAAATTTCTGTACTGCAAAATCATCTTATATAACCATATCATACTTGAATTATTACCTAGGATAGATAGTCAGTTAGCTGTCGTCATGTCCTACCCCCCACATGACAGGGTTGTGCGGTCTAAAGGCGGGACCTAGCAATGGCTGACTGATCATGTTAAGTCAAATATAGGTTTGTAAGTACGATGGGTCTGTTCCACCCGTGCCAAACTACCAAGGGAACTATGACACTCCTATAAAGCCACATCAATTGCCATCTCCCACACTTTACATACGATGTGTGGTAGCACTAACATATTCATAATCGTAAACATATAGCTACGGTATCGTGCTTCATAAAACTAAACTAAGCTATCTGGGTTCTGATAACAAATAATACATTCCATATTAAAGCATAGCTGTTTCGTAATTTAGACTAATATTTGACGTAAACATATTTTATGATTTCTTACATATCATACATAATCACGACATCAATGCCGACATATTTCATAATGTAAGAATCACGAAATTTAGCTGACATATTTCATAACATGAGAATCATGACATTTACGCTAGCATATTTCATAACATAAGAATCATGACATTTATGCCGGCATAATTCATAACGTAATAAACATAAACTCTTGAACTATTTATTAAAATCTTAAAAACATAGTCCCTTTACTGTTTTTAGGGTTTTCCTGAAAATTACTATGACTTGCTTATCTTGAAGAAATCATAATATTTAAAAATAACATAATTTTCATGGAAATATCATACTCATGCCACACAAATGTACATAGCCTCATAAACTCATAATTTATTTTGAAATCATATTTTCATATAAAATGTGTTAAAATCATTTCCCTATTCAACAACAGTATTCCCAAACATTATTCTATATCATACATATTTTCTTGAAAATAAATGTAGTTTAATTCATAATAATTTCATGAAAAGTACTGACTTAATTTATCCCCTTACCCGACTTACTGAGAAGCCCACAAATATTCCAAACTTACACCCATATGTTCCCCAGCTCAATACCCTGAAATTGCATTTTTTTTTTTAATAAAACTTCAGTATTATACTATCTATAGCATTTTTCTTAGCCCAGAAATACTAAATACCCTATGAAACTCAAAACACCCAACTTACCCAGATTTTAGGATGATGCCTAAGTTAGCCTAACCAACAATCCACTCCAGCATACTTGAAGAGAATCTTCCTAGGAGTAGCGTGGCGGCATCCTATTGTCGAACCAGCAAAAATCGGAACCAAAAATCTAGAGAGAAGGTAGAGGGGAAAAAAATTTAGAGAGAGAGAAGGACCCTTTTGCATGAATTTTGGTGAAAACCCCAAGTTTGGCATATTTATACAGGCAGCTTCGTTGACGAGACACATCACCTCGTCAACGAGCCTAGGAAGGAATTTCGTCGACAAACTCCTAACCTTCATCGATGAATTTCAGGCTTTGCTATAACCTCTCTCGGTATTTTCTCGTCGATGAGACATACGGCGAAGTAAAGAAGGTGGTTCGTCGATGAGGAGAACAAGTTTGTAGACGAACCTTACTTAATTTCCCTTAAATTGATCCTTCTTCCCAATTATTTAATTATTAAAATTTTTGGGTCTTTACACTCGGTCTGATGAATCCCTTATCAAGTAGTTCCTATAACTACTCCTTTAACTCCTTTAATTTAGATGGAGCCATTCTATATGGAGCCTTGGAAATTGGGGTTGTCCTTGGATTTAACTCAATGGCAAACTCCACTTTGCGATCAGGAGGCAATCCTGGTAAGTCCACAGGAAAAACATTTGAGAATTCCCTTATCAATAAAATATCCTCCAGCTTAAGTCCCTCATTCGGTGCTTCTTTTACAAATGCAAGGTACCCTTGGCCACCCTCCAGAAGTAACCTCATTTCCTGAATCGCTGAAAGGATCTATGGTGTACAGCGCACACACAACTTGACGAATTTAAACTCTTGCTCCCCAGGAAGTCTAAACACTACCTCCTTCCTATGGCAGTTAATGCTCGCATAGTTGAAAGCTAGTTAGTCCATCCCCAAAATGATGTTAAACCTATGCAGGTCAAAAACAATTAAACTAGCAGGCAGTATTCCCCCCTGAATCTCCACTAGGTAGTCTCTGATCACCTTACTACATACCACAACTGACCCTGCTAGTGTGACCACACCTAACTCAGCATCTAACAACTGAGTTTCTACCCCACACAATTTAACAAATCACCGAGATACGAAAGAATGCATCGCACCTAAGTCAAACAATACAACAACACCATTCGACAAAATGGAAATAGTACCTGTCACCACATTGCCAGTGTTCTCCGCATCTCCCAATGTAAGCGAGTACACCCATGCCTAGGCGGTGCCCCTATGGTGACCACCTCGGGGTGCCTGGTTACCTCCCCGATACTGATGTTGTGGAGAAGTGTGAGGCCACGTCGTGTAGTAGTCCCATGCCATATGTTTAGCCCCACCACACTAATAGCAGCTAGCTGGTCCACCCCTACACTCACCCCAATGCCTCTGATGGCATTTGGGATAGGTAGAACACAGTGGATTCCCCTGATGGCCTCGATATCCCATCTCCTGCTACTGGCCCGTGACCGCTGGCCCATGAAATTACTAGGCCTCCTCCATGTACCTTGGTTGGTACTAGTCTGAAATCTCTAAGGCAATGGCCTTTTCTTCTGGTTTACTGCTAGTCTCTCACCCTCCTAGATACTGGCCTCAACTACCATGGCCTTGTCCACCAACTCAAAAAAACTCTGAGTCAACAACGCCACCACCTGTGTGCGTATTCCCTGCCTCAAACCCTTCTCAAACCTCCGAGCCTTCTTCAGCTCCTTCGGGATCATGTATAGAGCAAAGCAGGATAGCTCCATAAACTTGGCCATGAACTTCTGTATGGTCAAGTTTCCTCGAGTTAGATTCAAGAACTCCTTTGCTTTAGCCTCTCGAGTGGTAGTAAGGAAGTACATGTCCAAGAAAACCTCCCTGAAACAGCTCCAGGTTATAGTTGTAGGTCTTGGTCACTGTTCCTCCACCATTTTTACCAATCTCCACCACCTCTTCACTTCCCCCACTAGTTTAAAAGTAGTGTACCACACTTTATGCTCCTATGTGCACTCCAGCACACTCAATAGGTCCTCTATCTCCTGAACCCAATCTTCAATTGCGATCGAGTTCGCCCCTCCTGCAAAATTCGGTGGATTTTTCCAGGTAAATTGCTGAAAAGTGCAACCCTGACCATTCGGTGGCTGATTCTGTGCTCTAGAGTCCCTCCAATTCTTCTTCTTCCTAGTTTGTCGCGCTATACTTTGCAGCACTGCCGAGGCATCCATATCATCCTCACTGGAAGTATCCACATGATTATACCCTCCAGTTACGATGTCCTGTCCCTTGGAATCCAACTTGAAGATAGGATAGAAACCGACTTAGAAATTCCAAATTTATCATGGTTGATGCAAGTATGGAATGAAGAAGCAATATAACATATGAGTTCGTAGTTAAAAATAATGATTTACACACTTTTGCCACAAAATCGTCCATAGTTTTTCTAGGGGGTCCCAAAATTGTCGACGGAAAACCTAAATTACAGAGACCTCTATTTGAAGAAAACCGGTGCTGGTTTTATATTCCTCCAAAAAACCGTGGATGATTTGCCTCATGCAAACCATAATACCCTCTGTTTCTCGTATAAACTTAGTTATATTAAAGTATTAACCTCTAATCACAACTCTAGGACTAACACATACTCATCCAACCTAACATTCTCACTTAACTATCCAAGTTCTAGTTTCTCAACCCAGAAAAGAAACCATCGATGGATTTACCAAAATTTTCCTAAAATCGTCATTCCAAGAAAAGCACAGAAGACCATCAAAGGATTTCTGCCTCTAAGCTTCCATACCAAGACTCGCCTAATCTACTCAGTCCTAGCCTTAACTTATCTCAACCTATATTCTGGTAATTATTAACTGTCAAAGTTTGCAGAACCTAACAAACCTAGGCTTTGATACCACCTGTAATGCCCCGACCCACCACGTGGGGCCCGAGGTGCTAATTTAGTGACGTATATGTGCTTGGTTCCATATTCATTATATAAATGCAGTGAAAATAAATGATACATTCTCCAAAATACATTACTAGAGTTCTAAACTACCTTTATACACAAAGGTCTCCAAATATGTATATTACATACCATAATACAATATAAAAACCAATTCAATCCATACAATCATTATACACATCTGGGGACATCAAACCTAACTAAAACACATTAGAGTTCTTCAGACACTCACAAAAACTAGCTATCACCCTGCCCTGGAGCTTGCTAAGCTTGATCTCGAGATGGTCCTGAAAAATGATTTGTATATTGGGGTGAGACACTTCTTAGTAAGGCAAATTAAGTTAATATCAGTGTGTGGCCAACGTAAGTTTTAGTGTATACGAAATATCATCATTTGTTGAATAACCACAGTTATAAAATCATTCTCAAACTTTACCCACACACACACACAATTATTATAAACGAAAGTTCTCGAGGATAGGAGAGATTACACGTCCATACATGTAGCTCCTCTCTGCTCTAATACGTTATGCAACCTGATATAGCTACAACTAATACTTATCAGGGTACTCGCCTTTTTTAGCAAACCCTTGGGTGGAGAGTTTACTTCGCCATAAACATTCATGCATTTTAAATAGCAAACAAATACTCACACCTTTACACTTGAAAAATATGCATTTACTTTATCCATATAAACCAATTCAATAAATAATGTAACGACTTGGAAAATTTTAACTATTTAAAATAATAAGAAAGAAAATAAAAGGTAAAGGGGAAAATAGAAGAAAGGGAAAAGAAATTTTAAAAAGAAATAAGCAAGTGCTCATCGATGAACTTGATTTTCTTGTCGACGAGCAAACTTCTAAGCCTCGTTGTCGAGTATGCATGTCTCATCGACGAGGACTTACCAAGAAAGGTTTTCATATTTCTGAATTTTGTCGCCAAGCTCCCAGATTCCTCCATGAACGGTGTGCTTTGGCTCGTCGACGAGTCCAAATGTCTCGTCGATGAGGCCACATGGCAAGTTACCTATAAATAGGAAAAAAATCAGAATTTCAATGAAGGAATTAATTTTCTTCATGTTTCTCTCTCTAAAATTCAGCTCCTTTGCCTTCTCTCTACGATTTTGGCTTCATTTCTCCTCAATTCAACGATAAGAAGCTACCACGTTGATCCTAGGGAGATTCTCTACAACTTACCCGGAGCAAAATTTTGATTTGAGAAGTTTGGGAACCATCCCAAAATCATGATAAGTAGGATATTTTAAGTTATATTGATAATATAGAATGTATAGGGCCTAGGGAGTGATAAAATAACATTTTGTTAAAGTTTGGGTTGATAAACTCGATTTTTTGAATTTGGGTCCAAGTGAGTATCGTCGGTGTTGTTTTGGGGTTTTCGCAGGCGTAATCTAGGAAACAGGTAAGGGGAATTTATTATAGTAGGATTTTTATTAAAGTTTAAACTGGTTACTTTGAGAATATAAAATATATATATTTAGGTATGATTTATTTGAACAGTTGAACATTTGGGAAAATATTAACTTCTGATTTATATATATATGGAAAAGAAATTGTGTGGCTGGAATACAACTTTTTACAATTTAATTGGATGTTGTAAGAACAAGATGATGAAATATACTTTTGGATTGAGAACAATGGTTAATTGTGGATTCTGGCATGTTGTGAATAATGATTGGTGATGAATGCGGATTGATTGTGAATATTGTTGCTTGAGTTTGCTGTGTGACAAATAATGTGATATGTATGTGTGGATTTTTATGTGGATATTCGTGTGTATCACAATATAACGTTGGCAGGCCTGAGGAGGTCATTATATTGCCTATATGTAATCATGATATACGTTGGCAGGCCTGAGGAGTTCGTATATTGTCATTATATATTGAGGTAGAGAACTGGCAGGCCTGAGGAGGTTGTTCTACTTATATACTATGGGTAGGTCATCGGAATTTGTATGGGTGGTTAGTGGTGCTTGAGTGGGCTACATTGTGTTCATGTGATGATGTTTGTCATGTGTGGACCAGTTTTGTGTGGACCATGTGATGATGTTTGTCCTGTGTGGACCAGTTGTGTGTGGACCGTGTATCGTATATGTGGAATGTGGTCTGATAAGATGAATGATATAATAATTTAATTATATGTATATATAAATGGCAAAGTAAAACTTTCTACCAAGAGCTTGTTGACAAAGGCGACTGCCCTGGTATTTTTAGTTGATGCTAGAGCAGAGGGAAGTTACTTGTATGGGCAGGTAATCTTCCCTATTCTTGGAGACTTTGTCTATGTACATAGCCCGAGGGCTTACCGAGTAAGGTGAGTGCCCTGATATTGGTATTAGAGTAGAGGGAAGCTGTAATGACCTGAAATTTCCATCCATTTTTTTTAATATATATAATTCTGATACCTTGCATGAAGATAACTGACATCATCACGACCTGAAGTGGGACCGTGGTATCCTATACATTTCATATAACAAATAAGCAGCAGGAGTACATACATATCCAAAAAATACCAAAATACAATACCAGAGTACTATATACTTAACTGTACACATAAATACTTAACTTTTTCCAAAAATCCCAAAATACTGTGGGCTCCACATACAAGCCTAAAACTCACCCCAAAAGTTACGCCGACTCTACACCAACACTACCTCTGAGTCAGGCCTGCTCGCCTCTCTGGATTACCTTAAATGTTTAATAATTTTGGGGTGAGACACCTCTTAGTAAGGAGAAACATGTTATCACCAGTGTGTGGCATATGAGTTAGTTGGCAACATATCATATAATTAAAACTATATACAATGTACATCAAGAAAACATCTGTATAATAGAACATGCTTATGTCATATAGAATGTACGTCAAGAAAATTATCTATTCAAAAATACATCTATCTATAATACGTAATCTCTGCTTTCTGTGTGTACTATACTTAACTATATATCTGTAAACTTCCCCCTGGATGGCTATATGTCATGACTTACCCCCTCATGAGTGGGTTGTGCGGCCCGAAGGCAGGGCTAAACACTAGTCAGCCCTTTAGTGCTAACCTAACTTTATGCATATCTGGATGCCTATAGCATGAAAATCCCACTCCACCTGGTCCAGAAGCCAGGGAGCTAACAACTCTACACAAGGGAACAATCGGCTGTACCATATTCTATTTTAGACGTATGGTTACACTAACTATACTTTAACACAATGGTACCGTGCTCTGTAAACTGTTGTATTCCATCAGGGTCTGATACTATATAATAATATTTTTATATAAATCTATCTGTTTTACTAGGATTCTGTATTTCTTTATAACCATGATTCTGTATTTCTGTATAACCATGATTCTGTATAAACTGTATAGTCATGACACTGTAATAACTGTATATCTCTATATTTTGTAATGCTATAACTGTAATTCTATATTCTGTATGTCATGGTTCAATATACTATATAATTTGTATGTCTGTCTATCATGGTTCTATATTTTGTAAATCATGATTCTATAAAATTATGTATAATCATGGTAATAAAATATTGCTTAATCAAATCTGTAAAATATTGTACAATCTTGTTCTGGAATATACTACGTATTCGTAATTCTGTAAAACACTCTATAAGCATGATTCTGTAAAATACTATATATCATATAAACTGTATTTCGGTAAAATTTTGTATAGTCGTAGCTCTATATCTATAAAACTGTATAAGCTGTGTTCCATAATTCTTTAGGCTATATAATCATACTTTTGTAAAACTGTATAACATATTCTATAATATTCCTGTATTTCTCATGCCACACAATTCAATAAAACTCTATACATATGCTCTGTAAAACTGTATAACTTTCATGCTCTGATCAAATACTATAATATACTGATAAAATGTCTAATAATACTAGCATAACATGTATTCCCCTTACCTGACTATCTAGGCTCTAAATAGTCTTTATAATTTCATGCATGTGGCGTTTACAATTTTCAACTCCCTGAAACAACACCCATATAATTCCCAGTCACACAACTGAATTTACCAGAATAATAATCATATTCATATTTCCCCAACTCCATATATTCAGTATTTCTAAACTATAATTTACCTGAGTTCTTGGAAATATACCTGCTGGGGTCCTTAACCCATACCTGTAAGGTCCCAAAACACCCTAATCTTGAAAACATAATACCCTAATATTACTCCACAAAACATCAGTATATTCCCATACAACACAAAATCTAAACTCAGATAAGCTTGGTAATACTAAAAATACAAAAATATTCAACTTACCCTGGTTTTGGGATGGTACCCAAGTTGGCCTAACCAACAATCTACTCCAGCAGACTTGAAGAGAATCTTCCCAGGAGTAACGTGGCGGCTTCCAATCATTGAACCGGTGAAGAATGAAGCTGGAATCATAGAGAGAATAGGAGAGGGACGAGTTTTAGAGAGAGAAGGGAATTTCTGCACGAATTTCTCGCTGAAAACTGAGTTGGGACTACTTATAAAATGTAGATTCGTTGACGGGGCATATCGCCTCATTGATGAGTCCATAAAGGGAGTTCGTCAACGAACTCGAATCCCTTGTCGACAAACTTCAGGCTCTGCTAAACCCCTCTCGGTAAGTAAAGTCGATGAACCCAAGAAGTATGCTTGTCGATGAGCGCCCTGCGTTCGTCGACGAGACCTTGTGAATCCCTTTTAAAAATTTCCTTTTCCTCTATTTTCTCTTATTATTTATTTACTATAATTCTTTGGGTTACTATAGAAGCTACTTGTATGAGCAGGTAATCTTCCCTATTCTCGGGTAATATTATTATAAATAGTTATGAATGTGAGTATGAAATCAGAAGCCAATATTTATGCATATTAGATATGAGTATGAAATCAGAGACCAATGTTGATATTATTGATGTGTTTCTTAGTTGCAGTTGATGGTGAATGGAAAACAAATATATATTTTGTAATATTTAAACACTTCGCCACACACACTGCTATGATTTGTTCTTCCTTACTGAGATGTGTCTCACCCTAGTAGATGATTATATTTTCAAGTCTATCAAGAGGTCGTGTTTAGGACTCTAGCAGGGTAGAGTTTTGAGTATTTTGGAAGTTCGTATAAACAAGTTATGTAGTTTATGTGTTTTTTAAATATCGGTATGTAATATAAGCGAATGGTGACGAATGTTTATGGGGTATATATATGTGTGTGTGTATATAGGTTGACTCTGGTATTTGAATTTGAGGTTATATGTTTTAATTCCGCGGTAAATTATGGTGTACGGTATCAGAAGCAGGTGTATGTGACACGTGACCTCTGAGCCACACTTGGCGGGTACGGGGCATTACAGTTGGTATCAGAGCATAACGGTCTTGCGGACTTTAAGAATAACGAACACCAGAGCATATGTTCAAGTTAAGATAGGAATAAGAGTGGGTAGGTTAGGATGAATAGTGGTCTGGAAACTTGGTGGCAATAATCCCTTGATGGTTTTCTATATTTTTCCAAGGGAGATGATTTCTGGAAAACTATGGTAAATCCATTAATTGTTTCATTTTTGGGTTGAGAGACTGGAATTTGGGCACGTAAGTTGGAACGATAGGTCGGTTGGGCATGTGGTTGTTTTGGTATTATGATTTTGTAGTACGACAATATGAATGAATTGTGGATTAGAACTTATATGTTATGATGACTTTTCATGTTACACTTGTTTCAATTGTGATAAATGAGGGATTATAAGCTTATTTTTATTCTATCTTCAGGATGGATCCTAGGGTGAAGGGTGTTAATACTGAAGGAGATATACATATGGATACCTCTAGTGAGGATGACATGGATGTTACGACAGTGATGCGTAGCATAGCACATCATGCTAGGAAGGAAGTACAGAGAAAGCAGGGACAACCACTGGCACTTGGGGGCTACACTTTTCAATAGTTCACTTGAACAAATCCGCCAACTTTTGAAGGGGGTGCAAATCTGATCGTAGAGGAGGATTGGATTCAGGAGATGGAGGAACTCCTGTCTGTGCTACACTATACTGAGGAACAGAAGGTACAATATGCCACCTTCAAACTGGTTGGGGACGCCAAAATATGGTGGAGGTCAGCAAAACTGGTGGAGGAGCAGCAGCCAGGGTATGCATCTATTACCTGGTGTCGTTTCAAGGAGGTTTTCTTTGGTAGATACTTCCTAGTTGCCATCCGAGAGGAGAAAGCAGAAAAGTTTCAACACTTGACTCAGGGGTCCATAACGGTGCAACAATATATGGCCAAGTTTGTGGAGTTATCACATTTTGCCCCACACATGGTTCCGGACGAGATGTTGAAAGCTCGGATGTTTGAAAAAGGATTGAGATCGGGGATACGCGCTTAGGTGGTAGCATAGATGACTTAGAGTTTCTCTGAACTAGTGGATAGAGCCATGGTAGTTGAGATTAGTATACAAGAGTGTGAGTAAGAGGTGAAACAGAAGAAGATATCCATATCTTTCCAACTCACATACCGATGTTCGACATGATTCCTGAGGGGAGATTGTGATGCTGGGAGTTAGAGGTCAGATAGGGCTGATCGAGATTATCGGGAAAATTCATTCAGCCCCCTTTGTGCAAGATGTAATCGGAGACATTGGGGAGAATGACAAGGTGGGAGTACTGTGTGCTACAACTGTGACAAACCTGGCCATATAGCTCATTATTGTCATGCTCCACCAGCCAATGCACCCGCCTTTAATCAGAATAGGAGGAACAACACCGTACCTCGCGGCGGCGGCGCCCCGGTGCATGTTTATATGCTTGGTACGCCTAAGGAGGACAAAGCTAAAGGTGTAGGTAATATATCTACATTAGCATGAGTATTAATTTTTTTCAACTTTGCATGATTTGGTGTTGCATATGTTTGACTTGATTAAAATGTATGAATGTGGTTAGTTAGCTTTTTAGTTGTGAAAATGGGTAATTAATAAATTTAGAGGACGAAATTCTTTTAAGGAGGGGAGAATGTAACAACTTGGAAAATTTTAACAATTTAAAATAATAAGAAAGAAAACAAAAGGTAAAGGGGGAAATAGAAGAAAAGGGAAAAAAATTTTTAAAAAGAAATAAGCAAGCGCTCATTGACGAACTTGATTTTCTCATCGACGAGCAAACTTCTGAGTCTCGTCACCGAGTATGCATGTCTCGTTGAAGAGGACTTACAGAAAGAGGATTTCATATTTCTGAATTTCATCAACGAGCTCTCGGACTCATCACGAACGCTATGCTTTGGCTTGTCGATGAGTCTAATTGTCTCGTTGATGAGGCCGCGTGGCAAGTTGCCTATAAATAGGCAAAAATCAGAATTTCAGTGAAGGAATTCATTTTCTTCTCTTTCCCTCTCTAAAATTCAGCTCCTCTACCTTCTCTCTATGATTTTGGCTCCATTTCTCTTTGGTTTGATGATCAGAAGCTACCACGTTGATCCTAGGGAGATTCTCTACAACTTAGCCGGAGCAGAATTTCGATTTGAGAAGTTTGGGAACCATCCCAAAATCAGGGTAAGTAGGATATTTTAAGTTATATTGATAATATGGAATGTATAGGGCCTAAGGAGTGATAAAATAGCATTTTGTTAAAGTTTGGGTTCATAAACTTGGGTTTTTGAATTAGGGTCCGGGTGAGCACCCTCGGCGTCGTTTTGGGGTTTTCGTAGGCGTAATCTAGGAAATAGGTAGGGGGGAATTTATTATAGTAGGATTTTTATTAAAGTTTAATCTGGTTACTTTGAGAATATAAAATATATATATTTAGGTATGATTTATTTGAACAGTTGAACATTTGGGAAAATATTAACTTCTGATTTATATATATATATGGAAAAGAAATTGTGTGGCTGGAATACAACTTTTTACAATTTAATTGGCTGTTGTAAGAACAGTGTAACGCCTCGACCCCCTATGTGGGCCGGAAGTGCTACTAATTCATTCATTTACCTGATAATCCACATTTTAATATCATTTATACAGCGGAAAAACATAACTATAATCTTCCAACAAATATAATACCAGAGTTTTCTACATCCATCTACACACCATAATAAATCATGCATCCACCTATATTCCCATATACACATATCTCCCAAAAATATTTAGTATTCACAATACCAGCATGTTTCACAACCATTCATATTATCTAGAATACTTAAAACATAAAACATAAATTTTATACATCCCAAAATTAACATAGAAATATATCCTTTTATTTTTCTATTTCCCAATAATGCTATAAAAACCTCTAGCTCTCAAAGCTCGATCTCGAGGAAATCCTGAAAAAAGATAAATTCATATTCAAGTAAGACACATCTCAGTAAGGGAAGAAACAAAATATTAAAACAGTGTGTAGCTATGAGGTATATTAATATCATTTTAATAACATTTTTCAAATCATTAACATACCCTAAAATCATTCTCTAAACCTAATCAATCACATGTAGAGATTTAACCCACGAGATTACCCAAGGATAGGGGTGGTTACCCACCCATACAAGTAGCACCCCTTTGCTCTGAAATTTAGGTAACCCTAAGGTCACTACTAAAGCATACCAGGGCACTCACCTTACTTAGTAAACCCTCAATTGTTAGATTGATCTCGTACTCACACAGTTCATACAAAAGTTTACCGGTGAAGGCTCCCAAGAATACGGAAATCTACCCGACCATACAAGAAGTTTCCATCTGCCCTAGTACGTTATACAGCCTATTGCTACACCTGATACAACCAGGGCACTCGCATTTCTCAGCAAGCCCTCAGGCGAAGAGTTTGCCTCGCCCAAATATAACATGTTCTACTAGCATAAATACTGCTAATACCATAATACATTATTTTGTTTGCCATTATTCCGCATCTCTCAACTGTTCATGTTTTCATCTTTTACCTTTCATTTCATTTCACTTTACGTGACTCTTTCCCATTTTACATTGTTCATATTTCACATTTCATTTCTATTTCATTCATTTCCATTTTCATTTCATTTCATTTCATTTCATTTCATACCCAGCATCTTTCAGCTATTTTACCCATCATCTTTCAGTTCTTTTACGCATCATTTTTTAGCTGTCATATATTTACCTAGCATCTTTCAGCTATTTTACCCAATATTTTTCAGCTGTCATACATTTACTTGACATCTTTCAGCTGTTTTACCTAATATTTTTCAGCTGTCATACATTTACCCAGCATCTTTCATCTGTTTTACCCAACATATTTCAGTTGTTTACATGGTTGCATTAACACACACAAGCAGTATAGTTTATATCATATTTCATTCTGAATGTATTACTTATTTAACATGCATCTCATACATTTAGCATATATTTCCACACAAGATTCCTATTTACTTGTGCCACACAATTTAGCAATAAAATTCATATAGTGCCTGTAAAATAAGCTAACAACATTTAATGTTTATATACTGAAAATACCTTTCATTTCTTACATAATTACCCTGAAAATATTTTTCCACTTTCATTCGTTCATTTTCGCATATACGTATATAATAAACAGCTCTAAGTTTGAAAAAACATAATTTAAACAGTTGGCATTTTAAACCCATACCGAAATATATACATGTATATATAACATAATTTATTTTTCATTAAATTCATAAAAATTTTGATTTAATATATATTTTTTCCTTTACCTGATTTCTTGAACTACGCCAATAGGGACCCCGAGAAATACCTGCGGCGCTCACTCGAACCCTGAATCAAAAATCCTAATTCCATTAAATTAATCCTAAATAAAATACTATTTTAATATTTCCTAAGCCCTTAAATACCAAAGAAACTGTTATACTCTCAAATATAACTAACTTTTTAAATTTCCCAAATCCCACTCTCGCTTTGGAGTGGGGCCTAGAAAACCCCAATTGGAACTTTACTTATATCAAAATGACGACGATCACGATTAGGACCCCGTGGTGGTGTATGATCATCGATTTAATAGCAGATTTAACAAGAAATTGAGAAATTAGGGGAATGTTGCCTTATCGCAGGAATGGTGCCTATGCCGCTCCCATGACAAATCCGCTCCAGTAGAAATGTCGGTGGCAGAGTTAGGAATCCAACGTCACCTTTTGTTTCTCGATCGGCCGAATATCTATCGAGAAATGAGGGGAGAGAGAGAGGCGGAGACGAAGAGAAGTTGGGAGAAGGGAGAGGGGCGCTGAGAGATTAATTGAGAGAGAGATGTGGAGAGGCTGACGGATTTCCAGGGTAAGCTTCCTTTCTCTTTCTTTTTTTTTTCTTTACTTACTTTACATATAATATAATAATAATATATTATATACACACACACACACACACACACACACACACACACACATATATATACTTTAACCATTATATATATATATATATATATGTAAAATATATTATTATTATATTATATGTATGTATATATATCATATTATTTATTTAATACATAAGATGTAATAATACTTAATTAATTAATTAATTAATAATTACTCTTAACTTTTTTTTTCATACTATTTCTTTTTGCCTATTTATTTAATATATTAGTTTAATAATGTTTAACTAATTAATTGATTAATAATTTTAATTTATTAACTAATTTTTTTTAATTTTTTTTTCTAGGTTATTACATTCTTCCCTCCTTTAAGAAATTTTGTCCTCTAAATTTTGCTAGCTAATCAATCATTTCCTTATTTCAAGAATTCCACACATTTCCATGTACTCCGATTTAAATATCAACTTGACCACAAATCATTTGATCACATCACTTAAATTATTCTCCTTCAAAGATTTTTTTTTTCCCTGAACCATCCAACCTAACCTTCGAGTTCAAATCTTGAGTTCCTATTTCTCTGCTCAAAAACATCACAATCGATGGATTTGCCATGATTTTCTGAAGGTAGCTACTTATTCAGAAAAACACAGAAGACCATCAAGGGATTTTTGCCCCCAAACTTAGGAAACACGATTCAGAATTCCTATCGGTATCTTAATCTATCCATTCCTACCCTTATCACAACTCAATCCTATGCTCTGGTATAAATAATTCCTAACCTAATACTCTAACATTTCCATATCCAGGCGATGTGAAATTAATCACACTTTTGGCTGGACTTTGCTATAATACCATAATGTAACACCCCGAACCCTTAAACCCGGGTCTGGCACGGTATACCTAATAAAATCTCTAATAATCCATAATCAACATATACGTAGTGGAAAACATAAATATAATCTCCACAAATATAATACTAGAGTTTTCTACATCCATCTACACTCCATAATAAATCGTGCATCCACCTGTATTCCCATATATACACATATCTCCCAAAAAATATTTAGTATTCACAATATCAGTATGTTTCACAACCATTCATAATATCTAGAATACTTAAAACATAAAACATAAATTTTATACATCCCAAAATTAACATAGAAATATACCCTTTTATTTTTATATTTCCCAATAATGCTATAAAAATCTCGAGCTCTCAAAGCTCAATCTCAAGGAAATCCTGAAAAAGATAAATTCATATCTGGGTGAGACACGTCTCAGTAAGGGAAGAAATAATATATTAAAACAGCGTGTGACTAATATGAGGTATATAAATATCATTTTAATAACAATTTTCAAATCATTAACACAACACTAAAATCATTCTCTGAAACTAATCAATCACATGCAGATATTTAACCCACGAAATTACCCAATGATAGGGGTGATTACCTACCCATACAAGTAGCAACCCTCTACTATGATATTGAGGTAACCCTAAGGTCACTACTAAAGCATACCAGGGCACTCACCTTACTTAGTAAGCCCTCAAGTGTTAGATTGATCTCGTACTCACACAGTTCATACAAAAGTTTACCGGGGAAGGTTCCCAAGAATAGGGAAATCTACCTGCCCATACAAGTAGTTTCCCTCTACCCTAGTATGTTATGCAGTCTACTGCTACACCTGATACAACCATGGCACTTGCCTTTTTCAGCAAGCCCTCGGGCGAAGAGTTTGCCCCGCCCAAACGTAACATGTTCTACTAGCATAAATACTGCTAATACCATAATATATTATTTTATTTGTCATTATTCTGGATCTCTCAACTGTTCATGTTTTCATCTTTTACCTTTCATTTCATTTCACTTTACGTGACTCTTTCCCATTTTACATTGTTCATATTTCACATTTCATTTTCATTTTTATTTCATTTCATACCCAGCATCTTTCAGCTGTTTTACATAGCATCTTTCAGCTGTCATACATTTACCCAGTATCTTTCAACTGTTTTACCCAACATCATTCAACTGTTTTACCAAGCATTTTTCATCTATCATACATTTACCCAACATCTTTCAACTGTTTTACCCAACATATTTCAGTTGTTTACATGGTTGCATTAACACGCACAAGCAGCATAGTCCATATCATATTTCATTCTCAATGTATTACTTACTTAACCTGCATCTAATACATTTAACATATATTTCTACACAACATTCCTATTTACTCATGCCACATAATTTAGTGATAAAATTCATACACTGCCTGTAAAATAAGTCAACCAACATTTAATGTTTATATACTGAAAATACCTTTCATTTCTTACATAATTACCCTAAAAATATGTTTCCACTTTCATCAGTTCATTTTTGCATATACGTATATAATAAATAGTCCTAAGCTTGAAAAAACATAATTTAAACAACTGGCATTTTAAACCTATACTGAAACATATACACGTATATATAACACAATTTATTTTCCATTAAATTCATAAAAATTCTGATTTAATATATATTTTTCCTCTTACCTGGTTTCTTGAACTACACCAATAGGGACCTCGAAAAATGCCTGTGACGCTCACCTGGACCCTGAATCAAAAATCTTAATTTCATTAAATTAATCCTAAATAAAATACAATTTTAATATTTCCTAGGCCCTTAAATACCAAATAAACAATTATACCCTCAAATATAACTAATTTGCCAAATTTCCCAAATCTCACTCTTGCTTTGGAGTGGGGCCTAAAAAATCCCAATTGGAACTTTACTTACGTTAAAATGATGACGATCACGATTAGCACCCCGTGGTGGTGTCTGATCGTCGATTTAACTGCAAATTTAATAAGAAATTGAGAAATTAGGGGAATGTTGTCTTACCTCAGGAATAGTGCCTACGCCACTCCCACAACAAATCCGCTCTAGTAGAAATGTCGGTGGCGGAGTTAGGAATCCAACGACACCTTCTGTTTCTCGATCGACCGAATATCCATCTAGAAATGAGGGGAGAGAGAGAGGCAGAGACGGAGAGGCGACGGAGAGAAGCTAGGAGAAGGGAGAGAGGCGCTGAGAGATTGATTGAGAGAGAGATGTGGAGAGGCTGATGGATTTCCAGGGTAAGCTTCCTTTCTCTTTCTTTTTTTTTTCTTTACTTACTTTACATATAATATAATAATAATATTATATATATATATATATATACACACACACACACACACACACACACATATACTTTAAACATTATATATATATATATATATATATATATCATATTATTTATTTAATACATCAAATGTACTAATACTTAATTAATTAATTAATTAATAATATTTTTTTAAATTTTTATTTATTTAATTTATAATGTTTAATTAATTAATTAATTAATTAATAATTACTCTTAACTTTTTTTTTCCATACTATTTGTTTTTACTTGTTTATTTAATACATTAATTTAATAATGTTTAACTAATTAATTGATTAATAATTTTAATTTATTAACTAATTTTTTTTAATTTTTTTTCTAGGTTATTACAAATAGGATGATGAGATATACTATTGGATTGAGAACAATGGTTAATTGTGGATTCTGGCATGTTGTGAATACTGATTGGTGATGAATGCGGATTGATTGTGAATACTATTTCTTGAGTTTGTTGCGTGACAAATAATGTGATATGTGTGAGTGGATTTTTGTGTGGTTATTCGTGTGTATCACAATATAACGTTGGCAGGTCTGAGGAGTTTATACGTTTGTAGGCTTGAGGAGTTCGTATATTGTTTTTATATATTGGGGTAGAGCATTAGCAGACATAAGGAGGTTGTTCTATTGATATACTATGGCTAGGTCATGGGGATTTGTACGGGTGGTTAGTGGTTCCTGAGTGGGCCACGTTGTGTTCATGTGATGATGTTTTTCCTGTGTGGATAAGTCCTATGTGGACCATGTGATGATGTTTGCCTTGTTTGGACCAGTTCTGTGTGGACTATGTGATGATGTTTGTCCTGTGTGGACCAGTCCTATGTGGACTATGTGATGATGTTTGTCCTGTGTGGACCATGTGATGATGTTTGTCTTGTGTGGACTAGTCTTGTGTGGACCGTGTATCGTATATGTGGAATGTGATCTAATAAGATGAATGATATAATAATTTAATTATATGTATATATAAATGGCAAAGTAAAAGTTTATGCCAAGAGCTTGTTAAGAAAGGCGAGTGCCTTGGTATTTTCAGTCGATGCTAGAGTAGAAGGAAGCTACTTGTATGGGCAGGTAATCTTCCCTATTCTTGAATATTTTGACTATATACATAGCCTAAGGCCTTACCGAGTAAGGTGAGTGCCCTGATACTGGTATTAGAGCAAAGGGAAGCTACTTGTATGGGCGGGTAATCTTCCCTATTCTCGGGTAATATTATTAAAAATAGTTATGAATGTGAGTATGAAATCAGAAGCCAATATTTATGCATATAGATATGAGTATGAAATCAGAGACCAATGTTGATATTATTGATGTGTTTCTTAGCTGTGGTTGATGGTGAATGGCAAACAAATATATATTTTGTAATATTTAAACACTCTGCCACTCACATTGCTATGATTTGTTCTTCCTTACTGAGATATGTCTCGCCTTAGTGGATGATTATATTTTTAGGTCCATTAGGAGGTCGTGTTTAGGACTCTGGCAGGGTAGAGTTTTGAGTATTTTGGAAGTTTGTATAAATAGGTCATGTAGTTTATGTTTTTTTTTAAATACCAGTATGTAATATAAGCGAGCGGTGACGAATGTTTATGGGGTATATATATGTGTATATAGGTTGACTCTGGTATTTGAATTTGAGGTTATATGCTTTAATTTCGTTGCATAATTGTGGCGTATGGTATCAAAAGCAGGTGTATGTGACACGTGACCTCCGGGCCCCACTTGGCGGGTACAAGGCATTACAAATAATAACGCCATTTACATAAATTAACATATATGCATAAAAGACACTCCCTAGGACTAAACACCATTTACTTCCCTCATAGTACGGGTTGTGTGGCCCGAAGGCTGGACTTATGCCCTAGAGGATCAGCCCAGACACAGTCAAAGTAACCACCTGCAAGTACATCTGCAAGCATCCATAACTCAGCTGCAGGTCCACTAGTTTTTCCACTTCCTGGTCCGGCCCCAAGAAAGGTATTCCATCCTTACGCAGGCTAAATGGTGGAGACCACCCTATACCTTTCAGTACAATGTGGGCACACATGGTCTCAATAATTTCCTTGCAACAGTACCGTACTCACAATACAACTAGTCCTCAGGGTTCTCAAATCATATCATGCAATTTAATTAATAAAAACTGTAGTATAAATCCCATTTCATTTACAACCTACCATTTAATAAAACCTGACCCCCGACCGTCAAACAAAACCTGGCTCACAGCCATTAGATAAAATCTGACCCTTGGCTGTTAAATATAACCCCCCCTGGAAGTCAAGTAAAACCCAGCCTGCAGCAGTTAAATAAAACCTAGTATTTTACAAAGGCAGTTCCAATATATTTCACAAACAATTTAGTATTTTTCACAGACGTACCCAAATTCAGTTATACCATAACCTATACCGATTATTCACCCGCCACACAATTTCAATATTTGAACATAGCCATTTAAACAACCAAGAAAACACAGTATGAAGTTCGTAAGATAAAACCCAAATTTCCACCGTTCATTTTATCCAAAATATCATATCATATATCCTAAATTTTTAAAATCCACTTTGAATGGTCGATTTTTGAAATAACTTTTGAGATCAAGTATACACACACACACACACACACACACACACACACACAAATATATATATATATATATATATAAAGTAGTTTAATCGGTTTAAACTTAATAAAAACCTAACTTAACTTAATCTTCCTGAAGCTACGCTTGCAGGGATCCCAAAACTGCATCTGCGGCACTCACACGAACCCTAAATTCATAAATCTTAATTTAATCAACTCAACCCCAGGTAAAATACTATTTTAACATTCCCCAAGCCCAAAAATTTCAAATAAATGATTAAAATCCCAATAACATCAAATTTACTTAATTCCATAAATCTTACCCTAACCTTGGAGTGGTGCCTGGAAAGCCCAATTCAAAAATCTACTCCTCTAGACTTGTAGAGAAACACTCCTAGATCATCGTGGTGGTTTCGAATTGTCAGTTTGGTTAAAGATTGGGGAGAAATTGAAGAGAGAGAGAGTGGATTTACCTTATCCCAAGAGTGGTGCCTATGATGCTCTTACGACAAATCTATTCCGGTTAAAATGTTGGTGGCGGAGAATGGAACTCAGGGGTATTTTCCGTTCTTTGATCGGTGTACATTTAGTTGAGGAAATTGAGGAGAGAGAGAGAGAGAGAGAGAGAGAGAGAGAGAGAGAGAGAGAGAGAGAGAGAGAGAGAGAGGGAAGGCGAAGGAGAGAGAAAATGGAGAGACGTGAGGAGAGCCTTCTGTTGTTTGCTTCTTCTTGAAGGAATTTTAATTCCTTCAGGTTACTTAACTTACATATATATATATATATATATGTATATATATATATATATGTATATAATATTATATTAGTCAGATCATGCATTATTACAAGCCAAATATAAAAACCAAATACATTTTAATTTAATTTTTTTTCACTTCCAAGCATATTAATTTTCTAGGGTGTTACATATATTTTTTATTGTAATTGTATTTGGTTTTTATATTTGTCTTGTAATAATGCATGATCTGCATGATGATGCATAAGCTCAGATGACCATAGACTGACCTTAAGGGACCTAACTTTTCATGAAAAACTTTTTTCACAAAATGTTAAAATCATAAAAAAAGGTTTTAATCATTTAGGGTTAAAAATAGGGCCAACTTAGGTTTTATAAAGACCTCGGTCGACCGGGCTTCCCAGGTTTTAAATGCCTCAGTTGACCGACCACCAGTTGACCAACCATCTTCAAAATAAGAAAGCCCCAGCCGACCAACCTAAGAAAATTGACCAAAGTCAAAGGCTCAGCCAACCAGCCAACTAGTTCAAACTAAACTCAGTCGACCGATACTGTTCACATAGCAGACTGGTTTTGAGCCTCAGTCGACCGAACCTACGAAGGTTCGTAATCGCCTTTGGCCAACTGACCGACGCTTTCCTGAGTCAACCGAGCCCTTTAAAAATTTAAAATTCTTAAGCAAGGCCAGCCGACCGATGAATTTATCAATCGACTGGACCTCTCGGGAAAGTTAATTTTCAACGCTTAAACACGTTTAATTTTTAATTAAAAAATTAAAAAAATTAAAAAATACCAAGCGTGTCCCCAACGATTATTGTCTTAAGAAAGTCTATAAATACCCCTCTCATAAGTTTGATTAGCAACTTTGATTAGTTAAAAAAATTCTCTCAAATATTTTGGGCTATTTTTTAAATAAAAGTTCCCTCACACTTATTCTTTGGCAAAAATCTTTTTGGGATAAATTCATTCATTCGAAAAATCTTTTTGGAAGAGAGCATTTTAATTAAGCATTTATTTTATTCAAGAGCATTTATGTTGGCCTTACAAGGCTTAATACCCTATTTTGATGCTAACAAACAAGTAGGACTTAACATGCTTCGGTTGAGTGTTGTGTTTTCTCAGGATTCCATATTGAAAATACTCATGTAGCATGGATCAAAGTCTGATAGTATGGATCAAAGTCTGAAGACCACAAGAGCATGATGATTAAAGAATATCAACATGAGAGCTCAAAGTCTGAATTAATGAAGAAATATCAAGAGGGTTTAAAGAGATGAAAAATCAGAAAATTCTGAGAGATCAGAGACCAGCAACAAAGAAAGATCAAAGCAAAGAAGAATTTTTGAGTACTTAGGACAAGTCTTTGTAAGTACTTTTAAGTTTATTCAAGTATGAAGTTTTCATTTTGAAGCTCATTAGGTAAAGAGACTTAGAGACCTTAAGATAAAACTTGGAATATGTTTTTAAAGTTAAAACAAATCTACATTCCAAGAAACAATGAGAGAGAAATAAAAAATTGACTAGAAAATAAAATCATTCAATGGATAGACGACTGTCTGTTAATAGACAAACGATTGGCTAAATTAACAAGGATTAAAACTAGAACACAGAAGCCTGACAGACGACTGTCAAGGCACTGATAGACGACTGTCAAGGCACTGATAGATGACTGTCAGTGAAAAGTGAGAAGACTGTGTAGGTTTCACCAGACGACTGTCCACCTTCTATGTTACTAAAAGGCTTAAATTTACACATGGACAGATGACTGTCACCATATGGACAAACGACTGTCACCTCATATTCTAGTGACAGACGACTGCCACTCAAGGGACAGACGACTGCCACCTTTCTACCTATGATTTTTATAGTTATATTAAATGGACATACGACTGCTAGGACTTCACAGTCATCTATCTCGCGGCATTTTTCTGTTTTCCAACGGATATAGTTTATGAAATTCAAATATTTGGAAACTCAAATAAGTTTAATATATGGAAACAAGTCTGAGTATTCTTGGGGAATAAGCAAGAAGGTTTTCTACATCTATAAATACCCCTAAGACACATTGATTTCAACACCAAGATCATTAAGAAATCAAATTCTGCTGTCATACTCTCTCTCATTCTGAATTTTTGAAAGTTCTTCAAATTGCTTTCATCCTTGCTCGAAATAAGAGATGTTTTTGCTGAATCTCTCACTGTGTTTGATCATTGAGTTGCTGAATCTTTCATTGAAAGATACCTACAATGACAAATTTCTAAGAGCTTCATTCTGAAATTCATATTCTCAATTTGCTGAAGTGCATAAATGTTTCAAATTTGTACTAATCAGCTCTTTGAGGAGCAAGTTCTTGTACATCTTGTTTTCTATCTTTGTAATAGGATTTGTTGACGATTTGAGTATTGAATCGTTGGACCAAACAAGGGGAGATTTTTTGGAGAAGGCGGGCTCCAGCCTTACCCAAGGAGTGCTTGTAACTGATTTTGTTCCAGCTGATAAAGGAACGATAATAGTGAATCCTTTGGCGGTTTTGCCAAGGGCGAGGACGTTGGCTGTGTTGAAGTCGAACCTTGTAAAAATCCTTGTGTTCTTCTTTCTCTTGTCTACTCTTTATTTTTTTCAAGGATATAATCTGCGTGGTTGCTTTAAATTTTAATTTTGAATGTTTGGTTGTTAAATAGACCGGAAGGTAATTCGTTTGGGATAAATCAGCATTGATTGCAGAAACCGAAAGGGATTACGTTGGTTGATTATCCTTGACCTATTAATTTGAAAGTTTATTTAAAAACTAAACATTGGGAAGAGGAATAATTTTGATACAGGGCTTATACTGAGTGCAGAAAATTTTCATATGTATTGTTACATAAATTGAGTGTTTAATCTTGTAGTGATTGATTGTGATTGTTTCTAAGATTTACAACTTAAAATAACTAATCTTAAAGGGACTATTTTTTTAAAAAATCCAATTCACCCCCCCCTCTTGGGAAGCTATTCCTAATTTCAATTGGTATAAGAGCCTAGTTATAGTAATTCCTAACAAGAAACTATAAAAAGATCAAATGACAGATGTAGGAGTAGCACCCTTTGGTGAAGGCCAATCCTCAACTCGTCCACCAATTTTTTGTGGATATAATTATACATTTTGGAAAAAGAGAATGCAAATCTATCTCTGACACATAGATTGGAAAGCATGGGAAGTAGTTATGGATGGAGACCTTATTCCCACTAAAATAGTTGATGGAAAACAGATTCCAAAAGAAAAAAGGGATATGATTGATTTAGACTATAAAATGCTTCAAATCAATTCAAGTTCTATAAATGCTTTATACTGTGCCTTAGATGCAAATGAATTTATTAGGGTCATGGCAAACAAGACGGCCAAAGAAATATGAGACAAATTAGAAGTGACATATGAAGGAACTATTGATGTTAGAGACAATATGATAGACATGTTAACAAGCGAATATGAAGCATTCAAGATGAATTTTGATGAAACAATATCAAGTATGTACACCAGATTTACCCACATAATAAATTCTTTAAGTGCCTTAGGGAAAACTTATACTACCTACGAAATGATCAGAAAAATCCTAAGAGGCCTTCCCTCAATATGGGAACCAAAGGCTACAACTATCACTAAAGGTAGAAACCTTAAGACTACCTCTTTAGATGAACTCATAGGTTCACTTCTTACCTATGAAATGGCCTTAAAAGAAAGGAATCCTGAACCAAAGCATAAAAGATCCATTGCACTAAAAGAGCCTAGCCATAGCTCTAGTGAAGAAGAAAGTGAGACAAGTGACTTAGATCAAGATGAATTAGCATTCGTCACTAAGAGACTAGGTAAGTTCTATAAAAGAAATAAGAGATTTCCTAGGAAGTTCAATAAAAAGAAACTTGAAAAAGGAGAGACAAGTAGGAAGGAAAATAAAAGTAAGAATGAACCTTCAATATGTTATCACTGCAAGAAACCAGGGCATATCAAACCAGACTATTCATTGCTCAAGAAAGACAAAAAGAAAAAGAAGGAAGCTATGAAAGCTATGTCGGATGATTCAAGCTCCAGCGAGATAGAAAATGAATCAAGCGGACAAGAGATGGCAAACATATGTTTCATGGCGAATGAAGAAGATTTAAACTCCTACTATTCCTCTAAAGAATCTTACAATGAGTCGTGTGATGAGTCATGTGACAACATGCCTTCCTATAAGGAATTGCAAGTTGAGTTGTTTTCTTTGCATAAGAGATTCATAAAAATTTCTAAGAGAAATATAACTTTGAAAGATCAAAATAAAGAACTAGTGAAGCAACTTGAATCATTCAAAACTATTGAAGAAGAAAAAAATTCTTGTATTAAGAAGTTGGAAGAAGAAATAAATATTGAAACTCAAGAGTTAGACAAAACTCATTAAGATAATTTGAATAAAAAGGATCTAGAAGTAAATGAACTCAAAAAGATAGTAGAGGATAAAGAAAAAATTATCTATAACTTTACCAAAGGAAAAGAAAACTTTGAAAAGATGATTGGACAGCAAAGGCTTCATGGGAACAAAGAAGGTATAGGCTATGATGGTAAAGCAAATAAAAGGAACAAAAAGCTATACATGGGATACTTTGTTATGGAAGCTAAGTATTATGCTAGCACTTCATCAAACAACAAACATGAACACACCACTTGCTATATGTGCAAGACTAAAGGTCATGTAATTTTTAATTGCCTATTAAAAAGAAAGTATGTTAAAGTTCAAGGAGAATGGAAAGCCAATAATGGAACTAACAACAAAACAAAGAAAGTCAAAAGAATTTGGGTTCCAAAAACAAACACATAGTATCCCTCATTGTAGGTTTGCTTTAGGACAACAACGTCAATGAATAAATGGTACTTGGACAGCGGGTGCTCAAGGCACATGACCGGTGACAATACCAAGTTCACTACATTAAAACAAAAGGATGGGGGATACGTCACCTTTGGCGACAATGCCAAAGGTAAAATTATTGGCATCGGAAAAATTGGTAAAGAACCTTCACTCACTATAGATAATGTGCTATTAGTATAAGGATTAAAACATAACTTTTTAAGTATTAGTCAATTAAGTGACAAAGGGTTCGAAATAATCTTTATGAAAGAAAAATGTGTTATCCAAAATCCTAATAACAAAGAAACTATGTTTATAGCTCATAGAATAAATAATGTCTATTGCATAAATCTTGAGAAATTAGTAAATCAAGACATGACTTGTTTGACAGCAATGAATGAAGTAAGTTGGTTATGACATAGGAAACTAGGACTTGCACGCATAGACCTACTATCCAAATTTCTAAGAAAAATCTTGTAAAAGGACTACCAAATACTAAATTCATAAAAGACAAGATGTGTGATGCATGCCAAAAGGGAAAACAAGTAAAAACAAGCTTCAAAAAGAAAAAATACATATCCACCAAAAGACCTCTAGAACTCTTGCACCTAGACTTATTTGGTCCAACTAGAACCTTAAGCCTAGGAGGTAAATAATATGCTTTTGTAATAGTGGATGATTATTCAAGATTCACTTGGGTATTATTCCTAGCAAACAAAGATGAAGCATGTGACATGCTTATTACATTGTGTAAGAAATTACAAAATGAAAAGAGCTATAATATAACAAACTTTAGGAGTGATCAAGGTAGGGAATTTAAAAACAAAAATGTTGAAAAATTCTGTAATGAATAGGGAATAAACCATAATTTTTCCGCACCTAGGACTCCACAACAAAATGGAGTTGTAGAAAGAAAAAATAGAACCCTACAAGAAATGACAAAAACAATGTTGAATGAAAATAATCTACCTAAATACTTTTGGGCAGAAGCTATAAATACAGCATGCTACATTGTAAATAGGGTATCGATAAGATCAAAAATAGACAAAACACCATATGAAATTTGGAAAGGTAGAAAACCTAATATTTCCTACTTTCATGTATTCGGATGCAAATGTTTTATCCTTAATACTAAAGATGATCTAGGAAAATTTGATGTAAAATCTGATGAAGGTATCTTCCTAGGGTACTCTATAAATAGTAAAGCTTATAGGGTTTATAATAAAAGAACATTTACTATTATGGAATTAATACACATAACATTTGATGAATCAAACAATTATGACAATAAAAATGAGAATGATGAAAAAGAAGATACTCCACAAAAAGAAGAAGATCTTGAAATAAAAGAAGAAAACAATAATGTTGTTCCAAATGAAAACCTTATAGAAAATCTGAAGTTTCCTAAAGAATGGAGATATAAAAAAAATCACCAAAAAAAACAAATTCTTGGTGAAACATCAAAAGGAATAACCACTAGAGTCTCATTAAAAAACATTTGTAATCATTATGCTTTCTTGTCTCAAGATGAACCTAAGAATATAGAAGAAGCCTTAAATGATGACTCTTGGATCATAGTTATGCAGGAGGAACTAAATCAATCTGAAAGAAGTCAAGTATGGAAACTTATACCTAAACCCAAAGACAAGTCAATCATAGGAACTAAATGGGTGTTTAGAAATGAAAAGGTTGAAACTGGAGTAGTTGTAAGAAATAAAGTTAGGCTTGTAGCACAAGGTTACAATCAAGAAGAAGGCATTGATTATGAAGAAACCTTTGCCCCTGTAGCAAGAATGGAAGCAATAAGGATGCTTCTTGCCTATGCAGCCAATAAAGACTTCAAATTATACCAAATGGATGTAAAAAGTGCATTTCTAAATGGCTATATTAATGAAGAAGTTTATGTTAAACAACCTCCAGATTTTGAAGACTCTAAAAATCCAAATCATGTATTTAAGCTAACTAAGGCCCTATATGGATTGAAACAAGCTCCTAGAGCTTGGTATGATAGGCTAAGCAAATTTCTACTCCAAAATAATTTCTCAAGAGGAAAGATAGACAACACTTTATTTATAAAAGCCAAAGATAATAATATGCTTATAGTTCAAATTTATGTTGATGATATTATATTTGGAGCTACTCAGGAAGACTTGTGTAATGAATTTGCTACAACTATGCAGAGAGAGTTTGAAATGAGCATGATGGGAGAATTAAATTACTTTCTAGGTTTGCAAATCAAACAAGCTAAAAATGGAACTTTCATAAATCAAACTAAGTATATTAAAGACATGTTAAAGAAGTTTGATATGGAAGAAAGTAAACCCATAGGAACTCCCATGAGTACTTCAACAAGTCTAGGCAAGGATGAAAAAGGGAAACAAGTTGATACCAAGCATTATCGAGGTATGATAGGAAGCTTACTTTACTTAACAGAAAGTAGACCAGATATAATGTTCAGTGTGTGTATGTGTGCTAGGTTCCAATCAGATCCTAAGGAATCACATCAAAAAGCAGTAAAATGGATCCTTAGATATTTTTTAGGCACACTTGATTTAGGGTTAAGGTATCCAAAAGGAACTGATTTCGAAATGATGAGTTATTCATATGCAGATTATGCAGGATGCAATATAGATAGAAAAAGCACTAGTGGGACTTGCTACTTTTTAGGACACTCATTAGTTTCATGGTTTTCAAAGAAACAAAATTTCGTAGCATTATCTACAGCTAAAGCAGAATACATAGCAACTGGGAGCTACTGTGCTCAAATTTTATACATGAAACAACAATTAAGGGACTTCAAAATTCAATACCAAACAATCCCCATAAAATGCAATAATACAAGCGTGATAAATATTTCAAAGAATCCGGTACCACATTTAAGAACTAAACATATTGATATACATCATCACTTTTTAAGAGATAATGTAGACAGGAAAGAAATAGTTCTTGAATTTGTCAATACTCATGCTCAATTAGCTGATATATTTACTAAACCATTAGTTGAGGATCAATTTGTATTTATTTGATGAGAATTAGGCATGTTACATATAAGAGAAGTTAACTAAAAAGGAAGAAGTTCAGTTGGTCAGGACAGACGACTGCTAGAGAGCTGACAGACAACTTGCAGGCTATTGTCTGTGTAAAAGACAGTAGACAGACAACTGCCAGTGAGCTAGCAGACGACTGGCAAGTTACTGTCTGTGGACAGACGACTGTCCAATTAGTGACAGATGACTGTCTTGCGGCGGGTGATGTATCTTTCACTTAAAAACTCGATTTTTAAACCCTACAAACGTCTGTCCATTCGTCTTCCTTCCTCTAAAACATCTTCTCTTCTCTTTCTTCTCAGTTCTTTCTCTCCCAAGCTACACACAACAATTATCCATCACACACCTACTCCATACATAACTAGGATTTCTGCATATCAAGATGGTTCATACCAAAATTATGTGAAAGAAGGACAAAGCCTCCTCGTCTTCTTCAAAGCCTATAAGCAACGATGACATCGAAAAATGGCTAGTATCTTCACATGAGAAATCATTGTATCAGAATCACATATTCTGCAATTGAACCAATGTTCTATAAGATTTTAGATGTGACTTTCTTTGAAGAAAATTTTCCTGAAATTATTGAAATGTTCAAAGCTATAGGATGGGATAAGTTCATTCTTCATCAAGTGAAAGGGTATTACCCAGATCAGATTAAGATTTTTTATTCTAACTTGGTTAAGAAGGAAGATGGAATTTCTACTGAGATTTATGGTCAAAGGATTACACTTACGCCACACTCATTACGGAAAATTCTTCATATCAAGCATGGAAATTTTGAGTGTACACCAGTTGAGAAGCAATGGACCATGGAACAAGGATTTTCACCACAAGAATTCATGCCTCTTGTGATGAATGATGCACCAGTGTATTTTGGACATCCTCCACCATATGAACAGCTTAATCTTCAGGCAAAAATCTTGCATAAAATCATTGCATACAATATAATTTCGAGGTCTAGATCCTTTGATCATGTGTCATATTTTGATTGTTTTGTTATGTGGTGCTTACTAAACGGGAAGAAATTAGAATTATCTAGCATTATACTGAAGTGGATGGTGATGAAGCTTGAATCTCTTAGAATTGAGCTTTCATACGGTGGTATTATTTCCTTAATCTTTGCCCATTTTCAAGTCCTCTCTCCAGCTTCAAAAATAGTAAAAAGAACCCATTACCATGTTTTCTCATCTACTACATTGAAACGAATGGGTTACAAAAAGTGTAATGACCCAAATTTAAAATGGTATTTAAACAATAAAAGAAAGGGGAATGGAAACTGAAACAAAAGGAGGCAGTCGATGAAGGTATTAGAGGATTCGTAGAAGAACACAGGGGATTCTTTGACGAAGGTATAAAAGGATTCGTCGAGGAACACAGGGGATTCGTCGACAAACACAGGGGATTCGTCGACGAAGGTATAAAAGGATTCATCAGCAAACACAGGGGATTCGTCGACGAGGAAATACCGAGAGGGGGTTTGAGCCAACTGAATTTCATCAACGATGACTGAATTTCGTCAAAAAAATCATTAAAGGATTCATCGATGAATGACGTGTTTCGTTGATGAAGCTTGTTCTATATATATACAAAAAATCCAAAAATTTACTTCATAAGTAAGAAATCTCTCTTCTCTCTCTCTCCCCCTTCTATTCTTTCTCTATCTTTCATCGATTTTGGGCTAGATCTTCATCGGATCAACAATCCGAAGTCACCACGACGCTCCCGGGGAAGTTCTCTCAAAATCTGCCGGAGCGGATCGTTGGTGAAATTAAGGTGGAAATCATCCCAAATCCAAGGTAAGGCTTTTTACTCAATATTTGGATTTTTTATAGTTGAGAAAAGTGTTATTCGCTTAAAAAATACTGAACTTTAGTTCTAGGAAATATTGTTTCCAGGGTGTTGAGTTGAGAACCCTGCGGGAGCGGAGTAGATTTTTGTAGGGGCTTTTCAGGAATCAGCTAAGTGGATAAATTAAGCAAGTATTTGTTGGAAAATATGTATACTGTTATATTATCTGGTTTCAAGAAAAGTTAAATATATTTATATATGATTTATATTTGGGTATTAAAAATGATGGTATACTGAATATGTGAAAATCTGCAGTATAGGTTTTTCTTAAGGCACTTAAAGAGTTTATTATGTGGGTAAATCTAGTTTACATGCTTGATATTGTTTCTTCAGAATTCATTTTGAAAGCTTCCTATTCACTTGTTAGCATATCTATCCTATTGTCTCTAACATCGACGGTTTCTTCATAAGTTACTTCTAACTTATCCCAAATTTCCTTAGCTGTTTTGCAAGCCATGACTCGATTAAACTCATTAGCATCTAATGCACAATATAACACATTTATAGCACTTGCATTTATCTGAAGCATTTTATAGTCTAAGTCAGTCATGTCTTTCTTGTCTTTCGGAATGTGTTTTCCATCAACTAACTTAGTGGGAATAAGATTTCCATCCATAACAACTTCCCAAGCCTTCCAATTCATGTGTTGGAGATATATTTCCATTCTCTTTTTCCAAAAACTGTAATTGTGTCCACAAAAGATTGGTGGACGGGTTGAGAATTGTCCTTCACCAAAGGGTGCTACTCCAATGTTTGCCATTAGATCCTTTTATAGTTTCTCGTTAGGAATTTCTATAACTAGTCTCTGATACCAATTGAAATGAGGAATAGCTTCCTAAAAGGGGGGGGGGGTGAATTGGATTCTTTTTAAATTTTAATGATTTTTAAGCTATTGATTTTAATTACCCAGAAAAAAAGATATATAAACAATAACTACACTTAAAAATACTGAAATTTAAATTCACAAGTCAATTAATGAAATCAACGTAATTCAATCACTCAACCAAAAATATTAGAGCTTTAGTTGATTTTTTTGTAAACTCTTAGTGTGCACTTTACTTGATCAAGATTTCCGCAGATTAACCAACGTACTTCCTTTTTGGGTTTCCGCAAATGATTAATCAAAACGTACTTTCTAAATATCAAGTACCTTTGTTTCTTTCTCACTTAAGAATCTGCAACCTGCACATTTAAATCATACCACAATAGCAAGTAAATAATATAAAGTAAAGCAGAGAGAAAGACACAAGATTTTTACAAGGTTCGGCTTCAACATAGCCTACGTCCTCGCCTTTGGAAAAACACCAAAGGATTCCACTATATCAGTTCGTTACCTAGTGGAACAAAACCAATTTACAACCACTCCTTTTATCAGGCTAAAGCCCGCCTCTCCAAAAGAATAACCCCTTGTTTGGTCCAACGATTTAACAACTCTGAATCATTTAAGAATGATGATAAAGAAATTTGTGTTCAAAGATTAGTACAATGATCAGCTCACTTATACTCCAAAGTAATTCAAATATAAGAAATTTGAAGCTCAACGTTTAGTATGAAGTACCAAATGATTTTTCAAAGAAAATTAAAGATTCTGATTTTTTAAAACTTTGCTTCAAAAAATATAAATCAATATCAGATCAGAAAGTTTAAGCACAAGAAAATTTTAAATCCTTTGAGAAATTTGAATATTTGAAAATTTAAAAACTTTTAAAAAATGGTTTGATTTAAAAACCTTGAAGGTTGCTTGATCTTAAACTTTGAAGATTGCTGGATCTGAAACTTTGAAGATTTCTGGATCTGAAACTTCTGAAGATTTCTGGATCTAAAACTTTTGAGAATTGGTTAATTTCAAAAACCTTTCAATATTGCCTCTATGATCATTATTTTAAACCTTTGAAGCTTTTGACTATTTATAGATGTTTTTAGAAGGCATCCATTACTCCTAAAGATACCTAAAATTCATTTCAAAATATTTTGAAATAAATATGTTTAAAAACATGGTTTAAAAAATCTTCCCTTCTTAAGCCCTTTTTATTTATTAAAAAAAAAAATACTTTTTAGAGTATATATGTTTAAAAAAAATGTTTTTGATTTTCCAAATATTTTGAAATAAATATGTTTAAAAACATGGTTTAAAAAATCTTCTCTTCTTAAGCCCTTTTTATTTATTAAAAAAAAAAAAAATACTTTTTAGAGTATATATGTTAAAAAAATATTTTTGATTTTCTATGAGCTTCAAATCACTTTATATTTGAATTTAACCTTTGAAGTACTTACATTAAGAATATCCTAAAATATAATTCTTTAATCTTCAATCTTTTTCTTCCATCATCTTTGTTGTTTCAATCTTTTATTTGAGCTTTTCACGAGTATAATTTTATTCCTCATGCTCTTTGTAATCCATAAGCTTTTCTTTGTGTTCTTCAAGGATTCTTTGTAATCCATAAACTATACTTGTGTTCTTCAAGAATTCTTTGTAATCCATAGGCTTCTTTATGCACTTGGGCTTTGTCACTTTCCTAAAAAAATTTTACTTGAAACATATTAAACATATCATTGATTTGTTATCATAAAAATAAGAATTGTAAGCCTTATTAGGCTAACAATCTCCCACTTTTTGATGATGACAAATCGAGAGAAAAAATAATAAGATTTTAATATTCATGGCTCCCCCTATCAATAAGCATGATACAATTCTTGTATGTAAGTCCAAAAGATAATCCGTGAATAAACCATACATATACGTAAAAGATTCATCCATCCATTTAAAAGGTATTTAAAAGGTTTTACAAACCATTGTATATCATATTTTTGCACTCACTTCTCTTAAACATTTTCTCTCCCTTTGGACATCAATCAAAAAGGAAAAAGAAAGACAAAAACAAAGAAATGCTGCAAGTCAAAGTACTAGTTTTAGAAAACCAAAGATAGCCAAGTTGATAAAACTTGAATTACCTAAAAACACATAAAAGTGATAGGTAAAGGCACATTAATCAGAGGCTTCCATATTTTCACTTTCATCATCTTCTTCTTCTTGTTCTTCAGATTTATGATTTCCTTCCTCTTATTCACTGTCATCTTTCCTTCTTCTTGTTCACTTTCATCTTCTCCTTCTTCTTGTTCTCCAGATTCATCCTCACTAGATGTAGCAGAACTGATACTCATAAGAGATTTTCCTTTAGAGGAACTGGCCAACTGTGGCTCAATATTTTCAACTGGCTTATCAATTTGTGAACAATGAGTTTCTATGGATTTAACCTTCTCTTGCAAAGTACTGAGGCCAGATTTCATACCATCACTAAATGTCATGTAATGGTTAAAAAATGGAACAAACCATGACGGAGTATCTGGATCAGGCTGAACTAAAGGTGTGTGGATAGATGATGAAGAAGGTGGTGGTGCAAATGGAACATTCCTATGTCCTTTATGGAACCACCCTTGAGGAGAATTTTTATAGCCCATCCGTTTTAGAACAGTGTTAGAAAAGATATCATAGTACGTCTTGCTAGTAAAGTTGAATGATGGAGTTAAAACATTAAAATGAACGAAAACCATATTCAACATTCCTGCATATAGTAGGACAACACGGGGAGCATCAAATTTCATGATAATCCACTGTATAATCAAACTTGGAAGATCCATCTTCTTCCCTTTGAGAATGCACCACATTACAAAATAGTCTAGAAACGAAATGTGATCGTGTGAACTAGATCGTGGTAAAATGTTGTTTGTAATGAGCTTGTGCAGAATTAGGGCTTTCAAACTAAGCTTCTTATAAAGTGGAGGATGGCCAAAGTTAACAGGAGTGTTAGTCATAACCAGTGGCAAAAACTCTTATGGTGTAAAACCTTGAGCCATAATCCATTGCTTCTCAATAATATGAATCTCAAAATCCCCTAGCTTAATTCGAAGAATCTTTCGCAAAGATATGGGATTTAGATGGATGTCTTTCCCAAGCAAATTTGTTTTGATTCCATTTTCGCATCGCTCCATGTTTGCGTAAAAAATACATACAACATTAGGATAATAGCCTTTAGCTTGGTAGGTAATAAACTTATCCCTTCCAATGTTCTTGAAAAGTTCCAAGATTTCAGGAAAATCAGAATTGAAGAATGTTATGTCGAGTACCTTACCTAATATCGGTTCAACTGAAGCAATTTGAATTCGGTAAAGGTGCTTGGCGTGTGGAGTGACCAACCATTTCTCCACCTCATCATTATTTATTCTTGTGGAAGAGGAAGATCCTTTAACACCAATGTATTTTGATCTAGGCATGTTTGGATGAAGAAGAAAATCAAAGAAACTCTAAGTTAAGCTCGTATTTGTGTGGAGGAAGGATTTGATACTAGGTTGCAAGATGCTTTAAGCAAGATTTGTGTATGGAAAGTGATGGAGACGAAGGGTTTCAGAGAGAAAAAATGAATGGTCAGGCGCCTAGTGGGTTTTAAAATGACTTAAAATATGGTTTTAAACCCTACCCGCCATGAGGCAGTCGCCTGCTTCAATGTGGTAGGTGCCTGTCTTTGTGGAATTTTGAAAGACTGTAGCCAGGCAGTTGCTTGGTACCCTGGTGGTAGTCGCCTGTCAACCAGAACAATTTCTAGATTACTTCACGATTGTGAAGCATGCCTAATTCTGACAAAGGTTTTGTAAAAATATTTGCTAATTGATCATGTGTATTTACAAATTCTAGTACTATATCTTCATTTTGTACATGATCTCTCAAGAAATGATGTCTTATATCGATGTGTTTTGTTCTTGAGTGAGATACTGGATTTTTTGAAATATTAATAGTACTTGTGTTATCACATTTGATAGGGATAGTTTGATATTGTATTTGAAAATATTTTAACTGTTGTTTCATATATAATGTTTGAGCACAACAACTTCCTGCAGCAATGTATTATGCTTCTGCTATGGATAATGCTACAGAATTTTGTTTCTTTGAAGACCATGAAACTAGAGAATGTCCTAGAAAATGACACGTTTCACTTGTGCTTTTTCTATATATTTTACATCCAGCAAAGTCTGCGTCTGAATAACTAATCATTTTAAATCCAAATTCCTTTGGATACCATAAACCTAGTTCAAGTGTACCTAGGAGATATCTAAGAATTCTTTTGACTGCTGTTTGATGTGATTCCTTTGGGGCTGATTGAAATCTTACACACATACATACACTAAACATAATATCTAGCCTACTTGCTGTTAAATAGAGTAGGCTTCCTATCATTCCTCGATAATGCTTAGTATCAACTTGTTTCCCTTTTTCATCTTTGTTAAGACTAGTTGAAGTACTCATAGGAGTTCCTATGGGTTTACTTTCTTCCATATCAAACTTTTTTAACATGTCTTTAATGTATTTAGTTTAATATAAAGATTCCATTTTTTTCTTGTTTGATTTGTAATCCAAGAAAGTAATTTAATTTTCCCATCATACTCATCTCAAACTCTTTTTGCATACATGTGGCAAATTCTTTAAATAGATCTTTATTTGTAGCTCCAAATATAATATCATCCACATATATTTGAACTAATAACAAATCTTTGTTTTTAGTTTTAATGAATAAGTTACTATCAACTTTTCCTCTTGTAAATTCATTTTTAAGTAAGAATTTACTTAATCTCTCATACCAAGCTCTTGGAGCTTGTTTCAAACCATAAAGAGCTTTTGTCAATTTGAAGACATGGTTTGGATTTTTAGAATTTTCAAACCCTGGAGGTTGTTTGACATATACTTCTTCGTTTATATATCCATTCAAAAATGCACTCTTCACATCCATTTGATATAACTTAAAATCCTTATGGGCTGCATAGGCTAAAAGCATCCTAATGGCTTCCATTCTTGCCACAGGTGCAAAAGTTTCATCGTAATCAATTCCCTCTTCTTGATTATATCCTTGTGCCACTAACCTAGCTTTATTTATCACAAAAACTCCGTTTTCATCCTTCTTATTTCTAAACACCCATTTAGTTCCTATAATTCATTTATCTTTGGGTTTTGGTATTAGTTCCCATACTTGACTTCTTTCGAATTGACTTAATTCCTCTTGCATAGCTATAATCCAGGAGTCATCATTTAAGTCATCTTCAATATTTTTTGGTTCATGTTGGGATAAATAAGCATAATGATTGCAAATATTTTTTAGTGAGGCTCTAGTAGTTATTCCTTTTGAGGTTTCACTAAGAATTTGTTCTTTTGGGTGATTTTTGTCATATTTCCACTCTTTAGGAAGTTCCAGTTTCTTTGAAAGGTTTTCATTTATTGCATCATTGTTCTTTTCTTATTTTATTTCAAGAACATCTTCCTTTTGTGAAGTGACTTCTTTTTCATCATTCATATCTTTAATGTTATAATGAATTGATTCCATAATTGTAGAAGTTCTTTTATTATAAATCCTATAAGCTTTACTATTTGTAGAATAACCTAAGAAAATACCTTCATCCGACTTTGTATCAAATTTTCGTAGGTCATCTTTAGTATTTAAAATAAAACATTTGCAATCGAATACATGAAAGTAGGATTTTCTTAGTATTTTCTATCTTTCCAAAGTTCATATGGTGTTTTATCTATTTTTGATCTTATTGATACCCTATTTACAATATAGCATGCTGTATTTACAGCTTCTGCCCAAAAATATTTAGGTAGACTATTTTCATTAAGCATTGTTCTTGTCATTTCTTGCAAAGTTCTATTCTTCCTTTCAATAACTCCATTTTGCTGTGGGGTTTTAGGTGCTGAAAAATTGTGAGTTATTCCATGTTCATTACAAAATTTATCAACTTTCTTATTTTTAAACTCTCTTCCTTGGTCACTTCTAAAGCTTGTTACATTATAACCTTTTTCATTTTGTAGTTTCTTGCATAAGGTTATTAATTGATTGCAAGCTTCATCTTTGTTTGCTAAAAATATTACCCAAGTAAATCTTGAAAAATCATCTACTATTACAAAAGCATATTGTTTTCCACCTAAGCTTAAGGTTCTAGTTGGACCAAATAAGTCAAAGTGTAGGAGTTTTATGGGTCTTTTGGTGGATATGATTTTTTTTTTAAAAACTTGTTTTTACTTGTTTTCCCTTTTGACAAGCATCACATATCTTGTCTTTTACATACTTAATTTTGGTAATCCTTTTACAAGATTTTTCTTAGATAATTTAGATAGTAGGTCCATGCTAGCATATCCTAATTTCCTATGCCATAACCAACTTGCTTCATTCATGGCTGTTAAACAGGTTATGTTTTGATTTGTTATTTTCTCAAGATTTATACAGTAAACATTATTTATTCTATGAGCCATAAACAAGGTTTCTTTATTTTTAGGATTCTGGATGACACATTTTTCTTTCATGAACATTACTTCGAACCCTTTATCACTTAATTGACTGATACTTAAAAGATTATGTTTTAGTCCTTCTACTAATAGCACATTATCTATAGTGAGTGAAGGTTCTTTACCAATTTTACCTATATCGACAATTTTACCTTTGGCATTGTCGCCTAGGTGACGTATCCCCCATCTTTTTGTTTTAAGGTAGTGAACTTGTTCTTGTCACCGGTCATATGTCATGAGCATCCGCTATCCAAGTACCATTTGTCCGTTGTCGTTGTTGTCCTAAGGCAAACCTATAATGAGAGACACTATGTGTTAGTTTTTGGAACCCAAATTCTTTTGACTTTCATTGTTTTACTGTTAGTTCAATTATTTGTTTTCCATTCTCCTTGGACTTTAACATATTTTTTCTTTAATGGGCAATTAAACATTATATGACCTTTAGTCTTGCACATAAAGCTAGTGGTGTGTTCATGTTTGTTATTTAATGAAGTGCTAGCATAAAACCTAGCTTCTTTATTAAAGTATCCCATGTATAGCTTTTTATTCTTTTTATTTGTTTTACCATTGTAGCCTATTCCTTCTTTGTTTCCATGAAGCCTTTGTTGTCCAATCATCCTTTCAAAGTTCTCTTTACCTTTAGTAAAGTTATAGATAATCTTTTCCTTATCCTTAACTATCTTTTTGAGTTCATTTATTTCTAAATCTTTCTTATTCAAACCATCTATATGAGTTTTATCTAATTTTTGTTTTATTCTTCTTCCAGCTTCTTAATATAAGTATTTCTTTCTTCTTCAATAACTTTGAATGATTCTAGTTGCTTTACTAGTTCTTGATTCCGATCTTTCAAAGTTATATTTCTTTTAGACACTTTTATAAATCTTTTATGTAGTGAAAATAATTCAGTTTGTAATTCCTTGTAAGAAGGCAAACTGTCACATGACTCATCACAAGACACATTTTGAGATTCTGTTGAAGAATAATAAGAATTTACCTCTTCATCATTTGCCATGAAGCATATATTTGCCATCTCTTGTTCACTTGATTCAGTTTTAGTTTCGCTGGAGCTTGAATCATCCCAAGTAGCTTTCATTGCTTCCTTCTTTTTCTTCTTGTCTTTCTTGAACAATGGAGACTCCGGTTTAATATGTCCTGGCTTTTTGCAGTGATAACAAATTGGTAATTCATTCTTACCTTTATTTTCTTTCCTACTTGTATCTCCTTTTTCAGTTTTCTTTTTGTAGAATTTTCTAGGAAACCTTTTATTTCTTCTATAGAATTTTCCTAGTCTCTTAGTAATGAATGCCAATTCATCTTGATCTAGGTCACTTGTTTCGCTTTCTTCTTCACTAGAGCTATGGCTAGATGCCCTTAGAGCTATGGATTTTTTATGCTTTGGTTCGGGGTTTCTTTCTTTCAGTACCATTTCATATGTAAGAAGTGAACCTATAAGTTCATCCAAAGATGTAGTATTAAGGTTTCTACCTTCCGTGATAGCTATGGCCTTTGGTTCCCAAATAGAGGGTAGACCTCTTAGAATTTTCCTAATCATTTCATATGTAGTATAGGTTTTTCCTAAGGCACTTAAAGAGTTTATTATGTGGGTAAATCTGGTTTACATGCTTGATATTGTTTCTTCAGAATTCATTTTGAAGGCTTCGTATTCACTTGTTAGCATATCTATCCTATTGTCTCTAACATTGACGGTTCCTTCATAAGTTACTTCTAACTTATCCTAAATTTCCTTAGCTGTTTTGCAAGCCCTGACTCGATTAAACTCATTAGCATCTAATGCACAATATAACACATTTATAGCACTTGCATTTATCTGAAGCATTTTATAGTCTAAGTCTGTCATGTCTTTCTTGTCTTTCGGAATGTGTTTTCCATCAACTAACTTAGTGGGAATAAGATTTCCATCCATAACAACTTCCCAAGCTTTCCAATCCATGTGTTGGAGATATATTTCCATTCTTCTTTTCCAAAAAGTGTAATTGTGTCTGCAAAAGATTGGTGGACGGGTTGAGGATTGTCCTTCACCAAAGGGTGCTACTCCAATGTTTGCCATTAGATCTTTTTATAGTTTCTTGTTAGGAATTTCTATAACTAGTCTTTGATACCAATTGAAATGAGGAATAGCTTCCTAAGAGGGGGGGGGGTGAATTGGATTTTTTTAAATTTTAATGATTTTTAAGCTATTGATTTTAATTACCCAGAAAAAAAGATATATAAACAATAACTACACTTAAAAATACTGAAATTTAAATTCACAAGTCAATTAATGAAATCAACGTAATTCAATCACTCAACCAAAAATATTAGAGTTTTAGTTGATTTTTCTATGAACTCTTAGTGTGCACTTTACTTGATCAAGATTTTCGTAGATTAACCAATGTACTCCCTTTTTGGGTTTCTGCAAATGATTAATCAAAACGTACTTTCTAAATATGAAGTACCTTTGTTTCTTTCTCACTTAGGAATCTGTAACCTGCACATTTAAATCATACCACAATAGCAAGTAAATAATATAAAGTAAAGCAGAGAGAAAGACACAAGATTTTGACGAGGTTCGGCTTCAACACAGCCTACGTCCTCGCCTTTGGCAAAACACCAAAGGATTCCACTATATCAGTTTCGTTACCTGGTGGAACAATACCAATTTACAACCACTCCTTCTATCAGGCTAGAGCCCGCCTCTCCAAACAATAACCCCTTGTTTGGTCCAATGATTCAACAACTCTAAATCATTTAAGAATGATGATAAAGAAATTTGTGTTCAAAGATTAGTACAATGATCAGCTCACTTATACTCCAAAGTAATTCAAATATAAGAAATTTGAAGCTCAATGTTTAGTATGAATTACCAAATGATTTTTTAAAGAAAATTAAAGATTCTGATTTTTTAAAGCTTTGCTTCAAAAAATATAAATTAATATCATATCAGAAAGTTTAAGCACAAGAAAATTTTAGATTCTTTGAGAAATTTGAATTTTTGAAAATCACTTGATCTAAAAACCTTTGAAAAATAGCTTGATCTAAAAATCTTGAAGGTTGCTTGATCTTAAACATTGAAGATTGGTGGATCTGAAACTTTGAAGATTTCTGGATCTGAAACTTTTAAGAATTGGTTAATTTCAAAAACCTTTCAATATTGCCTCTATGATCATTATTTTAAACCTTTGAAGCTTTTGACTATTTATAGATGTTTTTAGAAGCCATCCATAACTCCTAAAGATTCCTAAAATTCATTTCAAAATATTTTGAAATAAATATGTTTAAAAACATGGTTTAAAAAATCTTCCCTTCTTAACCCCTTTCTATTTATTAAAAAAAAATACCTTTTAGAGTATATATGTTTAAAAAAAATGTTTTTGATTTTCCAAATATTTTGAAATAAATATGTTTAAAAACATGGTTTAAAAAATCTTCTCTTCTTAAGCCCTTTTTATTTATTAAAAAAATACTTTTTAGAGTATATATGTTAAAAAAAATATTTTTGATTTTCTATGAGCTTCAAACCACTTTATATTTGAGTTTAACCTTTGAAGTACTTACATTAAGAACATTCTAAAATATAATTCTTTAATCTTCAATTTTGTTCTTCCATCATCTTTGTTGTTTCAATCTTTTATTTGAGCTTTTCACGAGTATAATTTTATTCCTCATGCTCTTTGTAATCCATAAGCTTTTCTTTGTGTTCTTCAAGGATTCTTTGTAAGCCATAAACTATACTTGTGTTCTTCAAGAATTCTTTGTAATCCATAGACTTCTTTATGCACTTGGGCTTTGTCACTTTCCTGAAAAAATTTTACTTAAAACATTTTAAATATATCATTGATTTGTTATCATCAAAATAAGAATTGCAAGCCTTATTAGGCCAACACAGCTACTGTCAGGGAGGCTAAGGTAGAAGAGTTCTTGAGTCTGAAGCAGAGACAACTATCCGTCCAACAGTATGCGGCGCGTTTTATCGAGCTCTCTCCTTTCGCCCCATACATTGTTCCTGATGAGGTGTGGAAAGCCACACGGTTTGAGAGAGGTTTGATACAGAGCATATTCAAGCAGGTGGTGGTGCTTCGGATCCAGGACTTTGCTGAGTTAGTCAACAGGGCAGCCTTGGCAAAGATTAGTGAGCATCTTGATGCAGAGGAACAGGAATAGAGGAAGAGATATGCATCTACTAGCTACCAGCAGGGTCATAGACCGGGTCAGTGGAGGAGAGGAAATCACGGTAGAGGACGGAGGTAGGAGATGGGAGGACGTGAGGTGCAGACAGGGCAGGGTCCTCCAGTCTGTCAGACTTGTGGTAGGAGGCACTGAGGGGAGTGTCAAGCTGGTGGTATGGTGTGCTATCGCTGCAGTAAATCGGGGCACATGGTGCGAGACTGTCCTACCCCACCAGATGGTGGTGTAGTGTGCTATCGCTATGGTAGATCGGGGCACATGGTGCGAGATTGTCCTACCCCACCATATGTAGTTCCAGCTCCGAGGCCATACCGAGGAGGTTATCAGGTGCCACGTGGGGGCCAGTAGAGAAATACTACTCCAGCTAGGGTGTTTACTTTGACGCCGGGTGAGGCTGAGACAGCGGGTGACGTGGTGACAGGTATGGTTGTTATGCTTTCTTTTAAAGTTATAGCATTGTTTGATTCAGGAGCTACACACTCTTTTGTGTCTTCGGGGTGTGTTAAATTATGTGGGGCTGAAACACAATCATTAGATGTTGAATTGTTGGTATCTACACCGACTGGGTTAGCAGTGAGGTGTAATAGGGTGTTTCGAGGTTGTTTAGTTGATATTCAAGGAAAGACTTTGTCTGTCGATTTGATAGTATTGGACATGCATAGGTTTGATGTTATTTTTGGCATGGATTGGCTAGCGGCCAATTTTGCCAGCATAGATTGCTGAGCACGAGAAGTGATATTCAGACCTCCTGGGAAAGCAGAATTCAAGTTTGTAGGGTCACGAGTGCAATCCCCATCTCATCTAGTTTCAGCTATTCAGGCCAGAAGATTATTGTTGAGTGGTTATCAGGGGTTTGTGGCTGTTGTAAAGGAGATGTCTGAAGATGAATTGAAATTTGCTAGCATGCCTGTAGTAAAGGAGTTTACAGATGTTTTCCCAGATGAGTTACCAGGCTTGCCACCCGATCGTGAGGTAGATTTCTCTATTGATCTACTTCCCAGTACAGCGCTGATTTCTAAAGTATCCTACCGAATGGGGCCCATAGAATTGGTAGAATTGAAGAACCAGTTGCAAGGTCTACTTGATAAAGGCTTCATACGACCCAGTGTATCTCCGTGGGGAGCTCCAGCTTAATTTGTGAAGAAGAAAGACGGGACCAAGAGAATGTGTATAGACTATAGGGAGATTAATAAAGTGACAATCAAGAACAAGTATCCTCTACCCCGTATTGATGATTTGTTTGACCAACTCCAGAGTACACGGGTGTATTCGAAGATTGACCTCAGATCCGACTACCATCAAGTAAAAGTGAAAGCAAAAGACGTCTCGAAGACGGCTTTTAGGACCAAGTATGGGCATTACGAGTTTCTTGTTATGCCGTTTGGTTTGACGAATGCTCCTCCGGTATTTATGGACTTGATGAACAGAGTCTTCCACCAATACCTAGACTAGTTTGTTGTTATTTTTATTGATGATGTGCTGGTCTATTCGAAGAGCTATGAGGAGCATGAAATGCACTTGAGGCAGGTTTTGCAGACACTTCGGGAAAATAAGTTGTATGCCAAGTTCTGCAAATGTAAATTCTGGCTTAAGAAGGTCGTGTTTTTGAGGCATGTTGTATCTGGAGATGGTATTTCTGTCGATCCTAGCAAGATTGAGGCGGTAGTGAGTTGGGCTAGACCGAGAACTGTCCAGGAGATCAAGAGTTTCTTGGGGCTAGCTGGCTATTATCGCTGTTTTGTTGAGGGATTCTCAGTTTTGTCAGGACCTTTGACACGACTGACGAGGAAGAATGTCAGATTTGAGTGGGACGACAACTGTGAGCAGAGTTTTCAAGAAATGAAGCAAAGATTAGTCACAGCACCAATACTGGTTATCCTATCAGGGGCTAAGGGGTATGTCATTTACAATGCTGCTTCCTTGAAGAAACTTGGCTGTGTATTGATGCAGCATGGCAGGGTAGTGGCGTATGCATCCAGGCAGTTGAAAGATTATGAAAAAAACTACCCTACATATAATCTTGGATTGGTTGCAGTGGTGCATACATTGAAAATTTGGAGGCATTACCTATACGGCGAGCAGTGTGAGATTTTCTCTAACCACAAGAGTTTAAAGTATTTCTTCACGTGGAAGGAACTAAATATGAGGCAGAGAAGGTGGTTGGAGCTGATTAAGGATTTTGATTGTACCATCATTTATCACCCAGGGAAAGAAAACGTGGTAGCTGATGCGTTGAGCAGGAAATCTAGGGAACTAGTGTTGATGGCTATGGAGATCCAGTATCCGATCATGATGGATCTGGAGAGACTCGGCATAGAGATGGTAGAGAGTGATCTTCCAGTATGTATTGCCAGCCTAGTGGTACAACCTACTCTGTAGGAAAGAATTAAAGTCGCTCAAAAGGAAGATCCGGAATTGCCAGAGGTGATAAATAGAGTACAGAGTGGTCAGGGGGAGGAGTTCAGCATTACAGATGACGGAGCTTTGCGGTTCTGTACTAGATTATGTGTTCCTGCCGATACTGAGATTAGGAAGACTATTTTAGAGGAGGCTCATAGATCTTTGTATACAGTTCATCTCGGTAGTACGAAGATATACATAGATCTGTGAGAGTCGTACTGGTGGAGTGGAATGAAGAAAGAGATCGTCGAGTATGTAGCCCAATGTTTGACATGCCAGTAGGTAAAGACTGAGCACCAGAGGCCGGCAGGGCAGTTGCAGCCGTTATTCATCCCAGAGTGGAAGTGGGATTATATATCGATGGACTTCATGTCAGGACTGCCGACGGCATTACATGGCTAGAATGCCATCTGGGTGATTGTTGACCATTTGACTAAGACCGCCCACTTTATACCTATCAAGATTAGTTATCCCCTCATCCGTTTAGCGGAGATTTATGTCCAGGAGATAGTTTGTTCTCATGGGGTGCCAGTATCGATTGTGTCAGATCAAGACCCGCGTTTTACGTCACGTTTTTAGAAGAGTCTGCAGGAAGCATTAGGGTCTCAGCTATCTTTCATCATGACATTCCATCCTCAGTCAGATGGGCAGACTGAGAAGACGATACAGATATTAGAGGATGTTGACCTTATTGGTCACACTCGGTTTTGATTATGTCAAATACTCATTATATCTAATGGGTGTTTGAGGTTTTGGGCAGGAACTAAGATTATTAAGATAAAGATGTGCACAAAGCAAGCAAAACCTGAAGACCAATCCATGTTTTTCAATTATAATATATTTTTAGTGGTGAAATTGGTCCGTAATAGTAAGTAGGTCTCTGGTTTGTAACAAGCTCACAAACATCACATGTATGATTTATTTCGTAAGCTCAAACAAACCGTAAATGAGAAATGACCTTAGAAAGACCTTAGGGTTAGGTCGACCGACACCGGACTTTTTCAGTGTCTTAATTTTAGACATAAATGAGCCTAGGACACATACATTTGCACCTATGTTTGTTAGGAACTTGAATAGGGTTTGTATGTTTCGAAACGGGACTGAGATGCACACTTGGTGCACTTTCGGCCAACCGAACTAGGCAGTTCATTTTGCCCTGGTCGACCGAACCAAACCTGGGTCAACAGTTGACCAAGGTCCTAGTCGACCGAACCAGGTAGTTCAAAAAGCCTTGGTCGACTGAAACCTCACTAGGTCAACATTTTGACCATCTAGTCGATCGAGCCATTTTTGTACTCCAACTACCTGGTCGACCGAGGGTCCTTGGGAGAAATCCCAACGATCTAGTCGACCGAACCAGCCAGTTAAAAATGGCCCGATCTACCGAACCTCGGTAAAATAGGAAAATCACCTTTGGAAGAGGTCTTTCGGTCGACTGAACCATATGAGACCTGGTCGACTGAAACTGTTCTAGTCGACTGGACCTCTCGGGTTGCCCTGATTTTTACCACAGTTAAATATTTTTTAAACAGGGTTAAAATATTTGAAACATCATTAAACTTTCTTAATAATATCCAATAGGCCCCCGACGGTCATATTTCCTCTCACGTCTATATATATGAAATCATTTGTGAAAATTAGGCATGATTGGCTACTTTGATTAGGGGAGAATTCTTTGAAAATCCAAAAGCTTATACTACTCATTTTTTAGCCTCATTCACTCATGCTTATTTTCTATTAGTGCCTACTTCATCTGTAAGTTGATTGAGTGTTTGTTTTAGAAAGGTTTGCTCTCCTTGTTCTATTTGTTTGACATAATTTTCTTGAGAGCCAAACCTAAGGATTCTTAGGGGACTTTGTTGATAAGTCTATCCTAAGAAGACTTTTATAGATCTTCTAAGCTTGCACCTTTATTGCAATATCTTGAGAAGATTGTATTTGTTTTTGGTTGCAAAATATTTTCAAAATACTTTCAAATATCTAGTGTGCTTTATCTTGAAAAATATTTGAAGAGATATTTGGTTGTGTGATTGTGATCTTTGTTGCAATAGTCACTCACTCATATATTACTTGCTGAATACAAAGATTACACATCTTGTGCAAACCAAGCATGTACTTCATTTGATACTTACATGCTTGAGAGATCCCGCTGATTGAAATACCTGAGACTTGACATCTTTGTGTGAGCTTATTGGCTGAATATATTATGAAACAAAGATTGCTTGTTTGACACTCTCACGTATGCATTACACTGATAGAAAATACCTTTGAGAGTTGAACTATCTAGACCACACTGAGCTTACATATTGAATCATATTGTGGTGTATGTTATTGCGTGCATTAGGGTACATATCTGCTTTACACGAAAGCATAATCACTGTACCATTTGATTATATACACATTTGTTGTATTTCCAGGCATGGGCCTGAAGAGGGAGACTAGCCCTGGAATAGTCCTAGATTGGCTTAGACCCGGTTAGGAAAGTTAGGTGCATCATCCTGTTAAGGCGTATAGGTTAAGGTTAGCCCCACTAATTGACCTGATTAAGGTTGAGGTCAGCCATGTGCTAATTGACCTGGTTGTAAGCGGTGTCGCTCCACCTTTAAGTGAGCTATTAATGGAATCCTCGAACTTGCGAGCTTGAGGCGAGGACGTAGGCACAGTTGGTCAAACCCCAATATCATATCGTGTGCCTTGTTTATACTTTGTACTTATATTTACTGCACATGTATGTTATGGTGTGAATGATGCGTTTGATTTAATTTTCACATCATATTTATCTACGCATTTGGAAATTGCATACACAGACCCTAGGTTGTATATATATTGCTATTGGATATATTAACCTAGGAGAAAAGTTTAAATTTCCAATTCACCCCCCCTCTTGGGAATACACCAATTCTAATAGAGGATATGCTTCGTGCATGCGTATTGGATTTTGGGGGTAATTGGACTCAGTTCATGCCACTAGTAGAGTTTGCGTATAATAACAGTTATCAGTCCAGTATTGGCATGGCACCATTTGAAGCACTATATGGTAGGAGATGTCATTCTCCTTTATTTTGGGATGAAGTGGGTGAGCGGCAAGTAGTGGGCCGGAACTTGTGCAGCAAGCGTGTGATAAGGTTCGGCTTATCAGGGACAGGATTAATACAGCTCAGAGCCAACAGAAAAGTTATGCTGACAATCGTCGCAGGAATCTGGAATTTGATGTGGGTAATCATGTGTTTTTGAAGATAGCTCCGTTGAAAGGGGTTATGTGATTTGGGAAGAAGGGTAAACTTAGTCCTAGGTTTATTGGTCCATTTGAGGTTCTAGATAAAGTGGGGCCGGTAGCCTACAAGCTAGCTTTACCACCTGTATTGTCCAGGATCCACGACATATTCCATGTTGCTATGTTGAGGAAATACGTCCTAGATCCTTCTCATATCATCAGTTATAATGAACTAGAGCTCAGTGATTCACTTGTGTATGAAGAGGTACCAGTACAAATTCTGGATAGGAAGGTGCAGGAGTTATGTAACAAGAAGATTCCTCAGGTAAAAGTTTTGTGGAGGAATCATGCTATTGAAGAGGCTTCTTGGGAATCTGAGGAACAGGTGAAGAAAAGGTATCCACATTTATTCCAAGAAGTTTGATTGGGTAAAATGTAAGTAGTTAGGTAGTTTCCTTTGCAGGTATATGTAATGGTTTAAATAGTGTAGCATTTTAGTTTTGGGAGAATTTTTCTTTTGTATATGTAATCTCCCAAGACTCGGAATGTAACTACGGTATTCCTCCACCATAAGTGAGGGTAGATAATAAAATAAGTAGACCCTTTTCTTGTTAAGGGATGATGAGTTTGGTGAATAGTAAATTTCGAGGATGAAATTTTATAAGGAGGGGAGAATGTAATGACCCGAATTTAAAATGGTATTTAAACAATAAAAGAAAGGGGAATGGAAACCGAAACAGAAGGAGCCAGTCGACTTCGTCGATGAACACAGGGGATTCGTCGACGAGGAAATACCGAGAGGGGGTTTGAGCCAATTGAATTTCATCGATGAGGATTGAATTTTGTCAACGAAATCATTAAAGGATTTGTCGATGAATGACGTGTTTCATCGATGAAGCTTGTTCTATATATATACAAAAAAAAATCCAAAAATTTACTTCATAAGTAAAAAATCTCTCTTCTCTCTCTCTCTCTCTCTCTCCCCTTCGGTCCTCTTTCTCTCTCTTTTGTCGATTTTGGGCCAGATCTTCGCCGGATCGACAATCCGAAGTCACCACGACGCTCTTGGGGAAGTTCTCTCCAAATCTTCCGGAGCGGATCGTTGGTGAAAACAAGGTGGAAACCATCCCAAATCCAGGGTAAGGCTTTTTACTCAATATTTGGATTTTTGACTGTTGAGAAAAATGTTATACGCTTAGAAATACTGAACTTTAGTTCAAGGAAATATTGTTTCTAGGGTGTTGAGTTGAGAACCCTACGGGAGCGGGGTAGATTTTCTTAGGGGCATTTCAGGAATTAGGTAAGGGGATAAACTAAACTAGTATTTGTTGGAAAATATGTATACTGTTATAACATCTGGTTTTAGGAAAAATTAAATATATTTATATATGATTTATATTTGGGTAAATACTATTAAAAATGATGGTATACTGAATATGTGAAAATCTGTTGGTGTGGCATGAGTATAATATGCTAAGAAATATTGTTTTCTAGGAATGTGAATGGTACAAATTTTATAATGGAAAAATTGGCGTACGAGCCGAGATTTTTATATGTTTTGCCGACGTACGGGCCGTGCTATGTGGATGTGATTTTTCAGTGTACGGGCTGTGCTATGATTTGCCGATGTACAGGTCGTGCTATGTGACTGTGATTTTTCAGCGTACGAGCTTGCTATGTTTTGTCGCCGTATAGGCCGAGATATGAAAATGTGAAATACTAGCATACGGGCCAATGATTTTCATGATATACGTATATATGCAAAATGATATGATTGATCTGGTAATTAATGATATGAGATATCCATGTATCACAGTTTTAGTATATGTTATATGATATCAGAACCTGGTTGGCTTGGTCTAGGCTAGAACTTGCATGGTACCATTGCTATGTGTCCATTGTCTTCGTGATCATGATATTTGTGCTAATGCCGCTGTACGGAGTGGTGTGAGATTGGATGGTCGATGTGATTTTTAAGAAGTATGTGTGATCGCCCCTGGTGTACAGACCAGGTCAAGTAGACCCATCAGACTTACAGACTGTATGTTTGACTTGACAGTGGTCGGCCAACCATTGTCAGGTCCCGCTTTCGGTCAACACAACCCAGTCATGTGGGGGTAATACATGACAACAGCCAGCTAACCTACTAGGAATTTTTTATGTTATTATTATTCTATGAGATGAAATATGAATATGAAAATGCAGTATGTTCTGCCATGTTTTGATATATATATATATATATATATTTTCCCAGATTTGATAAAACAGCTACTGTACATGTTATGTATGATATGTGTATAACACGGAATACTTATATTGCCACACACTGGTATTAGTTTATTTCCCTTACTGAGAGGTGTCTCACCCCTAAATTCTGTAAACTTTTTAGGAGCCCCAGATAGGAGAGCAGGAAAAGCCCCGCTGATCTAGTGTCGTTTATCTGCCCTTTTGAAGGGTAAGTTTTTGTAGGGACAGTTAGATTTTGTGGGAAATGTCCCTAGATCTTTTGGGATGTATATACTGGATTATAGTGGATATAGTGACTCTGGTATTTGTGGTAATGAGATGGATGTTTTTTGTACTTATAATATTGAGATTATATGTTTCCTGCTGCTTAGGCTTCCGTTTTGTGTTTTGATGTATCCCTGGTACCCACGGGTTCAGGTGGATTATGATCTACTGAGTTGGAATATGTGATATGGATTTTGATATTGTATTTCCAAAAAAAAAATGTGAAAATTAAGCAGATCGTCACAAAAAGTATATTGAGGGTTGGATGTTTCGGGGCAATAGACTGGCAAGACCTGCACATGAAGAAAGGAGTTCAGCTCCTGAAGAAGCTGATATGCCACCTTGGTTTGTTCCATTTTATCATAATTATACTAACTTTAGTTCCAAAATGCGAGAAAACTTTGCTTCTCTTCAAGATAAACTCTCAACCATTGATGACAAGTATACCTCATTAGACACTCGTATTGCTAAGATAGAGCATCATGTCATTAAACATGACACTGATTCAGATGATGAGGATAGTAAAAATTCTGCTGAAGAAGAAGAAGAAGAAGAAATTGCTGAAGACAGTGAGAATGTATTTTGTTTTTGTTATAAAAAGGAGTATGTGTAAGCAAAGACTATGAGTCTTTATATGTAATTGTTTCTAGCTTTGAAACCCTGAACTTTTGCAATGCTTTGTTATCAGTTTGATGTATTATAAGTTCTAAAGTTAATTACAACTCTGAAAACTTTGCAACTTCTGACCTTATGAATTATAAGAAATGATTGAGTATGCTAATTGACAGGGGGAGTATTATGAGTTATCACTTGAGAATAATATTTAATTAATTGATGTTAATACATTAACACTAGTATCACATATACTCAAATTAATATGTGCCCTTGATCATTATATACTCAAATTATATTTTTTGATTGATGTTAAAAGGGGAGAAGTGTTTAGCAAAAATTGAGCTTGAACATAAGCTTGAACTTGAAATGAGCATGAATGATGTATGTTTTTAGCATGAATGTTGTATGTTTTTAAAAAAAAAATAAATGAGCATGATTGATGAAATTAATATTGATTCTATTAAGATGAAGCTTATTGAAAGGGGGAGTCTTTTTAAGGCTCACTCAAAATTTTTGCTTCTTGTTTGTCATTATCAAAAAGGGGGAGATTGTTGGCCTTATAAGGCTTAATACCCTATTTTGATGCTAACAAACAAGTAGGACTTAACATGCTTCAGTTGAGTGTTGTGTTTTCTCAGGAATCTATATTGAAAGTACTCATGTAACATAGATCAAAGTCTGATAGTATGGATCAAAGTCTGAAGACCATAAGAGTATGATGATTAAAGAAGATCAACATGAGAGCTCAAAGTCTTAATTAATGAAGAAATATCAAGAGGGTTTAAAGAGATGAAAGATCAGACAATTCTAAGAGATCAAAGACTAGCAACAAAGAAAGATCAGAGCAAAGAAGAATTTTTGAGTACTTAGGACAAGTCTTTGTCTTACTTTAAGTTTATTCAAGTATGAAGTTTTCATTTTGAAGCTCATTAGGTAAAGAGACTTAGAGACCTTAAGATAAAACTTGGAATATGTTTTTAAAGTTAAAACAAATCTACATTCCAAGCAACAATGAGAGAGAAATCAAAAATTGACTAGAAAAGAAAATCATTCAGTGGACAGACGACTGTTTGTTAATAGACAAACGACTGGCTAAATTAACAAGGCTTAAAATTGGAACACAGAAGCCTAACAGACGACTGTCAAGGCACTGACAGACGACTTTCAGTGAAAAGTGAGAAGACTGTGTAGGTTTCACCAGACGACTGTCCACCTTCTATGTTACTGAAGGGCTTAAATTTACACATTGACAGACGACTGTCACCTTATATTCTAGTAACAGACGACTGTCACTCAAGGGACAGATGACTGCCACCTTTCTGCCTATGATTTTTATAGTTATATTAAATGGATGGATGACTGCCAGGACTTCACAATCGTCTGTCTCGCAGCATTTTTCTGTTTTCCAATGGATATAATTTTTGAAATTCAAATATTTGGAAACTCAAATAAGTTTTATATATGGAAACAAGTCTGAGTATTCTTGAGGAGTAAGCAAGAAGGTTTTCTACATCTATAAATACCCCTAAGACACATTGATTTCAACACCAAGATCATTAAGAAATCAAATTCTGCTGTCATACTCTCTCTCATTCTGAATTTCTAAAAGTGCTTCAAATTGCTCTCATCCTTGCTCGAAATTAAGAGAAGTTTTTGCTAAATCTCTCACTGTGTTTGATCATTAAGTTGCTGATTCTTTCATTAAAGATACCTACGGTGATAAATTTCTAAGAGCTTCATTCTGAAATTCATATTCTGAATTTACTGAAGTGCATAAGTGTTTCAAATTTGTACTAATTAGCTCTTTGAGGAGCAAGTTCTTGTACGTCTTGTTTTCTATCTTTGTAACAGGATTTGTTGATGATTTGAGTATTGAATCGTTGGACCAAACAAGGGAAGATTGTTTGGAGAATGCGGGCTCTAGCCTTACCCAAGGAGTGCTTTTAACTGATTTTGTTCCGACTGATAAAGGAACGATAATAGTGAATCCTTTGGCAGTTTTGCCAAGGACGAGGACGTTGGCTGTGTTGAAATCGAACCTTGTAAAAATCCTTGTGTTCTTCTTTCTCTACTCTACTCTTTATTTTTTTTTTCAAGGATATAATCTGTGTGGTTGCTTTAAATTTTAATTATGAATGTTTGATTGTTAAATAAATCGGAAGGTAATTCGTTTTGGATAAATCAGCATTGATTGCGGAAACTGAAAGGGACTACGTTGGTTGATTATCCTTGACCTATTAATCTGAAAGTTTATTTAATTTCTCCAAACATTTTTATTGCAAATCTTTGTTGGAGAAAATATTTATTACATATTAGATCTTTGAAGCTCTTATTGCATATTTCACTTCATATAAAAGATCATACTTATTGGTTTTTGCAAAAATCATCTTAAGAGCAAAACCCTAGGTTCTCCTATTATTCCTTGAAAAACATTTTTTTGGGAGAAAATTTTTATTGGGGTCAAATCTTTGAGTATTCATCATATACATTATTTTCAAAGTTTGAAAATATTATTTTGAGAAAAATATCATTACTCTACTGAACTTATTTCATATCATTAAAGAGTGCTTATTAGAGCTTCAACGAGTACAACCCTGCTTATTTTTCAAAAGCATTTATTTGTACAAAAATTATTATCTTTATATTCCAGGCGTGGCCTGAAGAGGAATACACCGTCCTATAAGGTGTACCGGTTTGACTCTAACCCGGTTAGGTGAGCTAGGAGGTGCACCATCTTGTAAAGTGTGTACGCCTTGGTTCCGCTCAGAAAGTGAACCGAGGTGACTCTGCTTCGTAAGGAGAACTGGTTGTGGCTTAGCCTTATAATTGAGCTTGTGAGACTCCGCCCCGTAAGGAGAACTGGTTGTGACTCAACCCTGTAATTGAGTTAGGGAGTCTTCGCCCCGTAAGAAGAAGTGTTAACGTTTTTTGCTCCACTTGTTAAGTGAGCAGGGTTAGTGGAATCATTGGGTTGCTGACTCAAGGCGGGGACGTCAAATGGTTTGGCCGAATCTCGATAACAAATCATGTGTGTGTGTGTTTCTCTATCTCATTTAATTTTTCACACTTTAATTTATGCAAGTGTATGAATGTTTATTTATTGTCATAATTATTTTTCATACACGCTTACATTTTAAATGAGACATAATGCAGTGAATCGGAAAAGTTTAATTTAGCAAAATATTTTTTTAATACCCAATTCACCCCCCCCCCCCTTCTTGGTATCACACCATTCCTGTCACATAAGCCATTGCAATCTTTATACAAAAAGTGGTTAAGCTTATTGCAATGAGACTCTAATACCAAGTGCGATTAATGGTGTAGTCCCAAGAGGGGGGTGAATTGGGTATTTTTAAATTTGAGGTCACTCTTTGCCCTAATTTAAAAAATAACAACTAGTATACCACAAGCCTAAGGTTTTTCTGGTCAATATTAAATTCTACAAATATGTGGGTATGCAAATAAACAATAATTACATCAAATCAAATATAAATATACACTTAAAGAGTGTAGGGAAAGAGAATGTAAACACAGTATTTTTACGAGTTTCGGCTGTACTTTATGTCCTCACCTCAAGCCAACCCACTTGAGAATTTCACTATCTCGCTCTGTTAACCGGGTGGAGCAAACCTTTACAACACTCCTTGCAGGGTGGAGCCCCCCTTTACAACAGATGGAGCCCTCGTCTTCAGGCAATACTCCACGTCTGGCATACTCCTTCAATAGGATGGAGCCCCCCTCTTCAGGCAATACCCCACGCTTGGTCACGATTCAATACCTGAGCCGTTGGGATACAAATTTGAATAAAAAAATTGTGTACAAAGAGATGCTTCTCAAATAAGCTAATTTGTACAAATAAATTCTATGTGCACTCTCACAAGATATGAGTTAAACTCAATAGAGTATGTGTGTTTCTTCAAGAAGATTTTTGCAATATGCATGAGTAAATAATCTTTGAATAAAATGTGTATAAACTTCAAAGATTCAACCCTTATAAAATTTTTTCCAAAAATATTTTGCAAGATGAATGCAAGAGAACCTAGGGTCTTGCTAACAAAATGATTTTTGCACAAAGTAAATGTAGATGATCTTTGATGGAAAAATGAAGTATGCAATAAGTGCTTTCAAAGATCCAAGATGATTTCTCCAGCAGCGATTTTTCAAATAAATGATACTTGGAGAAATATGATCTTTGCTAAATGAAAGAATAGATGAGAGTAAAATGATCTTTTGTCTTTGAAAGGATGAGTGAGAATAAAGCTCAAAGATCTTATTACAATAAATGGTTTCTCCAAAAAAATATTTTCAAAGAGAAGAGTAGGAGAAACTAAATTTTTGCCCTCAAAATATTTTTTTTCAAAGAATAAAATACAAGAGAGCCTTGATTTTCAAAATAAATGCCCAACGATCAAAGAATATAAAAATCTATGTGCAAAAGTTGTTCCAAGTCTTGGGCAAGGTATTTATAACCATTTTCAAAATGTAGCCATTTTATGGCCATTGAAGGAATAAAATAATATTTTATTTTTAAATTTTCAACCGTTAGGAGCTCAAATTGGATCTCAAAATATTTTTTTCAAAGAATAAAATACAAGAGAGCCTTGATTTTCAAAATAAATGGCCAACGATCAAAGAACATAAAAATCTATGTGCAAAAGTTGTTTCAAGTGTCTTGGGCAAGGTATTTATAACCATTTTCAAAATGTAGCCACTTTATGGCCATTGGAGGAATAAAATAATATTTTATTTTGAAATTTTCAACCGTTAGGAGCTCAAATTGGCCTGAACCCAAGAGGCCTGGTCAACTAGCCAAGGGCGATTTTCTATTTCGCCGAGGTTTAGTCGACTAGGCCTTATCATTCGGTCTACCAAATAGAAGTTCGTATGAAGGTTGGTCGCCTGGGCTTCACAAGGCTTTCAAGATTCGGTTGACTATGCCTTTACAAATTATGGCCGTGTGACTTGCCGGTCAACTGGGCTTTAAGGTCTAGTCAACTAGGGCCCTTTGTAAAACATAATTTTGGCCAAGGGTTATATCCGGTCGACTGGGCTATAAAGGCTGGTCGACTAGCCTTCATAAAATTGAATTTTTGGCCTTCTTTTGACCTTGTTTTGAACTTCAAAAGTATTTCAAACCTTTTGCAAAAGTTTAGCAATTTAAGTGAAAAGGTTTTCCATGAAGATCATGAGTTCCTAAGGTCAGACTATGGTTAGTTAAGCTTTAACTCAGATCATGCAAGACATGCATTTACATTTGAAAACTAAATGCAATAGAATTTAAAAACACTCAATATCTTTACTCCTTTTGCTCTTCTGATTATCCATGGAATACACCAAGTCGTAAGTGCTTTAAGTGCTTCATGGCTTCCGTTTTTCCTTTATCTTACGTGCGTGTTGAATTATAAACCTAGTCAAGTACTAGACGCACACATAAGATACTTGTGTTTTGTCATTATCAAAACGAGATCGAACTCAAAAAGTCAACATATTTTTTTGTGTAAATGGTTGGGAAATAATTCTTTAGGACTCACCAAATGATTAAACACCAACATTATGTGCTCCAACTAAACTTGGCTCAAAGTGCCTTTGCATAGATGATTCGTTGACTAGTCAACTATATTGGAAGTGATGCGAATCCCGCCAAAATAATGAGATCCGACAACAAAAAGGAACCCAAGATCATTCTACATTCAGAATTGAATGATAGGCCTTGACCTGTTGTTTATGACAAATAAGAACCTTGGTATATATGACCTCAACCTGTTGTTTATTGCGAAACTAAAACCTCAGTATAAGGAAGACGCCGCGAACGGTGGTGGAAAACCATTTGATAAGTCGTTGGTGAACGCCACAGGAAATCTTGATAAGTTCGAATAGTTCTTCAAAGAACCGCAGAGAAAATACTCTCACAATTTACTGAATAATGACCTGCCTCTTTTCATTGCTTAGAGGCCTAGTTATAGGCTAGCCATTACAAGGAAAATTCCTAAAATAGTTATCCTAATTAAGGCTAAAATCTGGTAAATAAATAACTCTTACTTGCCTAAAAGAAAAAAGACAATCAGCTCTTTAATTGGCTAATTACATGCCTAAAATAGAAAAGCAAAGTGGGGAACTTTAAATGGTTTTGTTATCAGCCATACACACCCATAAAAGTCAAAACAAATAAAAAGAAAACAAATGACATACAAGCCTTACAATCATATCCAAAAAGAAGTATTCTTACACATGCCAATTTGAGCTTAGCCTTGGTCAGATTCTTCTAGAACTTGAATCATGTTAATGAATCTTTGTTGCTCACGTGGGTCATGCTTAATGGGCCTCCACGAATTTGCTTGAGTTCATGTCTCTTAAATCAGTCCATTGAGTACAACTTTAGTCCATCGAGTACAACTTTAAATTTTCTTGCTCGTGCTCTCGTAATCAGCCCAATTGGGACTTGAACTAGTTCCTTTGAAGTTGTGCTATGATTTACAGCAGAAAGGGCAGCGTATACATTTGAGAGTTTGTTGAGGAGAGGGGAGGGGATATGGGTAAATTTAGGTTGCCCCTAGGGCCAATGTAGAAGCCATTTTGTACCCTCAATGGAAAAAAATAAGCTTGTCTTACAAGAAAATATCTATTTCTAGGTATACCTTTGTTTCATTAATTTGTAGTTTGTTATATTACAAGTTTAAATGTTCCCATTTCATATATATATATATATATAGACTTCCTAGTTTATTCCCTAAGCACACTGCTACATACTAATTCATGCATTCTCAAAATTCTAGGTTTCAAGATGGACATCATTAGTACCATCCATGGACACATGCTATGGAATTTTTATTAAATATTTTCATTTGAACATAAGAGTTCATTTTTATCAAGTATTTATTTTTTTTGCAAGAAGTATTATTAGGAACTTTAAGGCATGGTTGATGGTTTACTAGATTTTGAAGAAGTATTTATAATTAGAACATGTTATACTATTGGACACATACTATGGAATTTTTATTAAATATTTTCATTTGAACATAAGAAATCATTTTCATCAAGTATTTTTTTTATTGCAAGAAGTTTTGTTAGGAACTTTATGGCAAGATTGATGGTTTACTAGATTTTGAAGAAGCATTTATAATTATAACATGTTATACTATTGGTGATGTTTAGGTCTTTGAAGCTCTGAATGGTTGAATTTATTATTTAGTGTTATTTTTTATATTCATGATTTGTAGGCTTGTTCATGAGTTGGGTCATACCAAAATCCCAAGCTATCCAACTTGGTCAGTATGGTGAAAAGACATTCCTAAGTTGAATCTTTAAGGTTGTTGTTAGGGTTTTTTGGGTTTTTTGGCACGTAGGTAGGTTGGATTTTGTTGGCATTTAGATTACATGTTTTAATAAAAAAAAATGATACATAGAAATATTATTGTAACTAATTTTGTAAAATATTTGTTACCTCGAAAATATTAGTGTCATTCACTTCTTACTCAAATGGAAAACATAGGGCCACTAAAAATGGGAGATTAAAAAAAGTGAGTATTAAGTGAGAGACAATCAAACACTCAGGTAGACCACAAATTGACTACGCAAAGAGGAAGGGAGCGAGTAAGCAAGCATGAGAGAGAGAGAGAGAGAGATGGACATGACTCAATGGTTGTGCTCTCTGACATTATACTATAATGTTATATACTTATGCTAATGGGGAACAATCAACTTTGAAAGAGAGGCTGAAAGGAGGATGGTTCCATGGAGGCGTGGAACTGTGGAAGATAATAGGGAGAGAATGGGCTTGAAACCCTAATTAAGACTCCCAACCCCCTTTTCTTTAACTCTTTTTGTATGCCAATTAAATTCGAATAGGGTTAGGTGAGTTGTACTTACTATCCTATAATTGATCCATATATTCGGTATATAAGGAAATCCAGAATCCACTATTTGACCCAAAATATTGTTCGAAATCATTTTTGAGCAGCTTGGTTTGATTTACTTGAGTGGGGTCAACTTAAATGGTTCATTGAACTACTCTATGAATGAAATCACATTCATGAGTGGGAAAAAAAGCAAGTTTATTGCTTAATATGGTTGATGAACAAGAGATAAGTAGGCATATCAATTGAATCAAGTCCATCATTGTTTTGACAAACAAAATATTGCCAAAAGAACTAAGTTCGAGATGATCAAATTGAAGAAAATGAGAAGCATAAATTAGCCACATTTTTTTTTTTTTTAAATTTTGTTCTGTGTTGTATAAACTAGCAAAAAAACATAACATGACTATTTCTATACTTTTTTACCTTAAGTTCAAGCAATCTAAATGACTTGGACCAGTCATTGTACTAATTACACCATATTATAAAACAATAAGAATACATTAACTATGTTTATAGAGTGCATATGTTTCATGGATTAAGAGTATGTAGGCTTGGCTAAGCCACTCTTGGGCCAATAAAAGGATAGGAATGGTGGGGGGAAGAGCTGCTTAGCCCTAGAAGCTAGAGTTAATCCTTCCTGCCCCATTGGTGAGCTTAAACTATGTCAAACCAAAACCATAAAAGGGAAAAAAGGTCATTTAACTTGTGCCCTTAAATTATCCCCCCCTTTTTTACAATAGATTAAATATGACATATGGCAATTATAGTAACTAATTCAATTTAATATTGTTGAATTCAGTCCAATTCAATCTTACAAAACATTAGATTAAAGAAATTAATGCAAATAATCTTAGATAGAAAAAAATGATGATGATGATGATGATGAAGACAAATTGAAATACAAGACACAAAATGAAAAATTAAGGAAAAAAAGGATGAAAAGTAAGAGCTAAACCCTTTAGATTTCAAAGATGAAACTAAGTAATGCAGTGACCTAAAGCAACTATCATAATACCAAGTGCAAGTTGTTCATATGCTTGATTCAACTTCAACATATACTAAATTAATAACATGGTATGACAAGTATGACTGTGACAAAAGTGATCAAGCAAACTAGTACAACTATTATAGTAATCAATTTTAAATCAATCAAAAGTTCATGAAGGAGTCCTTTCGAGAAAATATATATATATTTTTATGATTTTCGATTGATCTGTTAACATATTCCTATAGTCTTTACCATCTCTAATTAACTTCTCCTAACTAAATAGTCAGTTTATACATTACGTTTAAATAAAACAATGTGAGTATAAAATTTAATTAAAATAAAAATATCCTTAAATTTTCTAAAAGTTAAAAATAATAATAAAATTAATTCCGAAAAGTTTTTTTTTTTTTCTCTATTTTCAATTTGTCTTATAAGAGTACAATGTAGCACTAAAAGTAATCTCTGAGATATAATAACTAAGTTAAATATATACTTATAATAATTTTCATTATTGAGAAATTTTAATTTCTAGTATTTTTTATTTTTGGTAGTTTAATCATATTTTTATTTCTTATTTGATTCATGGAAAAAGTGGGCATTTGTTGAATGAGGTTTGTAATTTGCTTTAGGTTTAAAAATATTAACCCAATAAATTAGAAATTTTTAATTTTTAAAAAATTTTTAATTTTAATATTTAATTTTCTTTTATGATTTTTATGCTATATCAATATTTGGCGCAAGCTTAAATGTAGATTACAGAATACATGAGATTTTATCTATATTTAATAAATTACGCATATAAGATAAAATATAATACTAATAATATAGTTAAAACAAAATAATAATAATAATAATAATAATAATAATAATAATAATAATATACAAATTATAGTCAAGTAAATATTTATCAAAATAATTTTATCATTATATAGCTTAATAAAATAATTGTATGTAATAATTACATATTTATAATGTTATTATTCCATATTAAATTAATTGAATAAATTTTTTTTGTTCTATAATGACATAATTAATAAATTAAACTCATTTTCAATTTCCTGTATTTATATATCAAACACTACGATATAATTTTGATTTTGATTTCTTGTCAACAGTTTGCTATTCATAGATTCTTTCACCATTTCTTTGTGCATGGGAGATCATCTCATCTAGGAATACAAATATTTAGAAGCTTGAATTTCAGATCTAAAATTTAAATTTACGTAAATTATTATTTTTTTAAAAATTTAATATTATATTTTATTCAAATTCACATAAATTTAAATACAGAGTTTAAAATTTATACTGCCAAGTACTACCGTCAAACACAGCCCCTTAAGTTGGCAAAATGAATTGATCCATCCCCTTGCCCTCTATTTCTTTCCTTCAGCACAGTCCACCACTCACGGATTCCATTTTGGCTGCGAATTTCTTCGGAGTACAATGTTCGAGTCGAAAATACTGGGTTTTCTGGAAATCTCACCACACAAGAAACTGAAAAGGGGTTTCAAAGATCCTTTATGGACCTAAACAACCAATATGATAAAATACAACCACCTCTACATATGATACATGCCCATCTCCCAACCCCCAGCAACTATAACAAGTTCCCCATATTATGGATGGTGAGATATATAAACAACTGTGGTACTGCCCTTTTTTTTTTTTTTTCATTCCTTATTCTACAGACGTCAAATAGGTCAGGCACCATAGGGGAAGGCTCCTCCAACCACCGCCCACAATGCATGATACATTTCATTCTTTACAAACATTTCAAAGGGTCTCTCTGCGTCTCCCTTGCGAAGAAAGTGAATTCTGCTCAATTGAACTCCCCTGTCTAAGGTTAAAAGAGTGAAAATCCATCTTGCAAGCGAGAGGCATTTCTCATGCATGCCTCGATGTGTCTTCGTGCAACTGCGCAGATCTCACATTTGCTTCGTCCTGCCATGATGATAAAAGGCATTGTAATACCAAATGAAATCACATCATAGAACTTCAAAACCAGAACTAGAAAACTAACTCGAATGCCATATGTGAAACCAGTTGGTGCTCGGAAGAAATCCATCTGTCCCTGAAAACACAAAGCCTGTTTTGAAATATTTCCTGATAGCAAGTGTCAAACAGAACAAACAATAGTCATCAGAAAATATACCAGCCCATGCATGCTTTGCTGAGCACCATAATAACCATCATGACTGGGTGCAATGGTGTTCAATTGTCCCTATAAATATCAAACCCAAACATAATAATCAATATAACATACAATGCGTTGTTTCTCTGTAAACACAACCACCTTCAGCATCCATTCTGATGGTCATAACTAAAAGACAACATACCAGCCCCTGGATGGTCTGTTGACTGCCATAGTAACTATCACGAGTTGGTGCCATTAAATTCAATTGTACCTGCAACAAGCATAACAGGCTACAATTAATTTTGATTTCATCACATTATCATGAGATAACTGCACTAGGTTATAACAAATCATACCATTCCTTGCACACTTTGTTGTGTACCATAATACCCATCAAGGGTTACAGGTCTGGAACTCAGCTTGTCCTACAAACATAAAATTCCAATTTTAAAAAGTGTAATAAGTTTCCCAATTAAAATGCATCATCGTGGCCAGAATATGGCTATATCACAGCATCATTTGTCTGCTCCTATAAGTAACAAACGAACTATCATATGTTAGTTCATTCTAGTGTAAGTGAACAAAAGTGAATTGATACTGTTCCAATTAAATACACATACTGCCAGGCTTCGCTTTTAATTATTTATTCATTTACTTTATTTATATATTTTGGAGCTTTGAGGAGGGTCCAAGGGGATCCAAGAGTGAGAAAGGAGTGAGAACAAACCATCTGTTGCAAGCTTTCTTGCATGCCAACAGCCATAACATCTTGCTCAGAGTTCACCTGCCATATATACACAAGTCTTTCTTATATAAATAACTAAATATGATTATAGAGAACATCACAAATAAAGCAGCTCAATGTTTATCAACTACCAACCTTCTTTTTCTTCGCAGGATTCTTCTTTTTATTTGACTTGCTCATAATTCTACTTTGATTCTCTTCTTCAATGCAAAGAAGACCATGAGTAGCAGAAGTGCCAGCATCAACTGGATTCCTACAAGAGTTATTCACACTCACACAATTCCCAAAAACTTCTTCAAGTGCACGAACTGCAATATTGTAACTCTCTTGAGATATAGATCCCTCTTCACCTAGTTTCATTGCTCGTTGACATAAATCATTGTAGCGCTGAACCCTAGATTGTATCTGATCAGATTCTTCTCCTATAATATGCCTGCTCTTAGCTTCTTTTGTCCAACGCTTTAATATATATTGAGTTGGGATCTCGCCATGACCACAAATTTGGAGAACTATCATTGCATGCCTACAAATCAAACCTTTATATTCAAACAAATGGCATATGCAAGAAACTTCGGACTTCAATTCATTCCATGTTACAATAAAGTCTTGATTCTTTTCAAAGTCCTGAACTTTGAATGTAATGGTTGCTTCATCTTGTCTCTCTCTTTTAGGATGACAAGCAACTGCACCCAAAACTTCTACTTGGAATTTTTTAAATACTGCATGGGTGTAAAGATTAGCAACATGCTTTTCCAAAGGTGATGGGGATTTTAATGCAGGTTGTTTGTTCCATGTGTCAGTATCTGCTTTGGCCTCCTCTTCATACCTATCTAGTATAATTGCTTCATACTGTTTCAAAAACTCTTGCACAGTGGTCTTCTTATGCACGTATTTGTCAAAGAAAGAGTTCACACTGTCGGATCGCTGAGCCGTGGACATTCCAGCGAGAAAACTATCCCTCATGTATGTTGGCACCCATTGTTTGCGATCTTCATACAATACTTGGAGCCAATCATACTCTCTCAGATCAAACCTATCAACAATTCCCTGCCACCTGCTTTCAAATTCTTCAGCTGTCCATGACCTGTAAATGCATTTTTCGAGTTCTGCCATAAAATTTTCATTCCGTTTAATTACATGACTAAGATTTTCAGTAACCTTCCCCCATATGTGCCACAAACAAAAGCAGTGATTAGAATTTGGAAAAATCTCAGAAATAACCGATTTCAAGGCTCTATCTTGGTCAGTAATTATAACTTTCGGAGCTAGGCCACCTACAGCTTTCAGCCACATCTGCATTATCCAAGAATATGTTGCTGCACTCTCATCAGACACCAAAGCACATCCAAGCAACATGAATTGATAGTGCTGATTCACTCCAACAAAAAGAACAAGAGGCATTTTATACTTGTTTCTGACATAAGTTGCATCAAAAGACACCACATCGCTGAAATTGATGTAATCATGCCGACTTTTGGCATCAACCCAAAACAAACTCTTCAGACGTTGGTCTTCACTCAGATCTATTGCATAAAAGAAATTGGAATTCACATTCTGCATTTGCGCAAAAAAGTCCAGCAATATTTTTGTATCCCCAGCTTCTAGAGCTAAATACCGCCCTTTCTCAAATGGATTTTTGGTGTCATTCTTCAGACCAACCACATTTTTATACTCAGCAAATTGTCTAGCCATCGCAGCATACATCCTTCTTGTCTGTTCACTAACAGCTTGGGCTGGCAGAAGCTCATGGTTATGCTCTTTTACAAAACTATGTATTATCCATTTTCCATCTGATCTTCTCTTCACATGCATGCTTGCTTTGCAGTCTGTCTTTGAACATGACCGTCGACCAGTTGCATTTTCAGGATCTTGCTTATTTCCTTGTCTGGAACGTGGCCGATTAAAACCCTTGTCATACTCTCTCTTGGTCCCGTATCTAGAGCATGCAAACTTTGCATCAATAAATTCTCTTGATGTCTTTGAACGACGGCTGTTTTGTATTGCAGTATTGAAACCTACAGACCTAGCATATTCTTGGTAGAAGGAATATGCTTCCCCATGAGATTCAAACTCCATACCAGAAAGGGGCTCAAGATTTGCATCCACTTTGAACTCAACTATATCTGTTGTGGGAGAATTTAAAACCCCACCATCTTCAGCATGAACCTCTCCAATGCTCAAAATATTCCCATTCTCCCCAACTCTATTATGGGGTTTATCTTCTCCATCCAACATATTATCAATTCCATTTGGTTCATCATCTTCCTTCTCATGTTCACCTGAAGGTAATCTGAGATCAATATCCATGGCGAGAACCTATTCTCTTCCAGCACAGGCTTAACTAGCAATACCTGAAAAGTGGATGGGGATTTTAGGCAAATTGACAAGCCAAAATGTGTAACTCAAGATTATGTAAACAAAGAATGAAAATTATTAGTTACCTGCACTTGATCTATTGTTGAATGAAAACTATTAAAACAAAAATTAAGTATACGTTTTTCTTGAACCACTTATTACCCAATTAATATAAAAAATCAAGGGGACTAAACATATATACATATATATATATATATATATATATATATGAAATCAAGATACTTGAAAGTTACAATGGAATGATCATTGCTTAAACAGACCCAAAAGAATAAATATCACTCAACAATATAATGACAATCAATTTTACAACAGGTCACACTACTTGAACAGATCAATGTAGCCTCATATGCTGCAATAACCATACATAAATGTATTTTCTAAAAATGTATTCTCCTACCCGTTCCTTGGGAAACTAAAAATCATACTGCTCAAGAATAACCCTTGAGCCTTGGTAAGGAAAGGACAAATGTTAAGGAAATTCCTTGGGAGACTAAAAATCATACTGCTCAAGAATATGCAGAGGTTCTGTACTAACAGAGTTTTGAGTAAACAATCAAAACAGATGAGCATGAACAACTTTTGGCTCCCCTTTCATCTTTCTTTTCTGCTTTTGAGAAAATATATACAAAGCTCTAAGTCACAGAACTTCATTTTTCGGTATAAACTTGAAGCAGTCAAAATATCCACAACTCACAAAGCAATCCTTCCAACTCTCCTTGATAGAAAGGAAAGACGAGTGAGCCATGTAATTTAAAAAAAAAGCAAGTACAGCCCACCAAACTTTACTAGAATCAAGGGCATGAAAATAATCACAAACCAGTCTACAAAGAATGAGGATCGCTACAACATGAAAACCTATGCAACTAACAGGACACAAAATGTCCCACACTTCACCCCCTACCCACAAAAAAAAAAAACCAACACACACACACAACACAGAGACATACAAAATAGATCAAGTGAATATAGCATCAACCAAAGGAAAATTTCTCAAACCACACTTGCTGATAAAATTGTCAAAGTTCTTTACATAGAAGCTAACCTAGACCTGCCCCCTCTTCCACATCACAAATCAGAAGACATTACACCCCCCCTTCCCCCCAAATAGGTGCACATAATTAAACACATAATACAACTCATCCAGAAAAAGAAAGAGAAAGAAAGATCTAAAACCATGCCTTGAGTGCCCATACTCAAGAGAGCCGTCACTTACGATTCCTGAAGCTCCAATAAAACAGAAAAATAAACGACCAAGGAAACTATCATCCCTAAAAGTAAAAGCATACAAAGCATCCCACATAACAAGAACCTCAAGTTGAACTAAAACAAGGAAGACACTCCCAGTAATTAAAATGCAAATTCAAGATACTTTTAACCAAAACCCATCCACCAATTCAACCCTAGTTTCTTGCAATGTCACCAATCCAGGAGAGGCTCTCAAGCTTCAGTTTAACCACCCTAAAAACATCCCCTGAACCTCTAACATTCAAATGAACTTCATAAAAACTATCTATTACCCCCTTACTCCTACCTCCCTTTTAAACACAAGTCTGAAAACTGAGGCCTTAATCTCTTCCCCCAAGGCACTCGCAAATCTTAACCCTATAACCTCGAAAAGGGCCTGAGGGTCTCAATTGTCCCTTTCATCCCCTAATGAGTCTATCGTCAAGACATCCCCCACCAAGTCTCCTTGGCATTTAAGTGAATCTTTAGCAGCACCAGTTTCTAGAATACGTAGTGCACTAGGAAGAGGAATCACCCTTATGGCCTTACCAGTAGATAAAAGAGATAATAAAGTATTAGCTTCTGAAAAACTGAGAACAGGGACAACTGATAGATCACCCTGTGGCCAAAATAGTGTTAGTGTTTTCAAAATCCTTCAAATTGCAGACATCAACCAAACTCTTACTAGCCAAAGTTTTGCAATCCTCTTCTGCTGTCACTCAATCAATGAGAAGACCCTCCTCAAACAACAAAAGAACTTAAATCCTCTTTAGAGGTTATATATGTCTTTCAGTATTATTACTATTGAGTGTGTTAGTATGTTAATTAGTGAGACTTAGTGAGGGTATTATTGTCATTAGAATCTATTTAAATTTGCATTATAAAGGGAGAGTCCTATCTTCAAGTTAGGTCATTCATTTTTAATCAAATCTTAACATGGTATCAGAGCATGATCTTATCTAAACCTTATTTCCCTCAGCCGTCGCCAGAAAAAAACCATTCCCACGGCTGTTCTTCCCTAATCCACCTTCATTCCATACTAAATCACAAAACCAACCATATACCCATAATAATAAACCCCCCCCCCCCCCCCCAAACGACCCACCCCACAAAACCTCATCGCTGGAGGGCACTCCACGCGCCCCCACACGCCAACCAAATGCCGGAAGGGCTGACCCCAAGCACCGGCACGTGAGTGTACTTCTGGCCACTTTTTTCATTTTTTTTTTTTTCCTTCTACCATGCTTTGATTCCTTCTTTAGACTATATTATCTATCTGTTAGGCCAGTTTTTTGCTCAAAAATTCAACCTTTTTCGACCATGCACTCGCGGTATTCTGTTAATTTCTGTTCAGGGTTTGTGAAGACTTCGTTGTGAGTTTTTTTGGAGTCGTGGCAGCATTCGTATGTTCAGTTGTGAGGCTGTGGCAGTGCTATATCCATCGGTGAGTTGTTCACCTTGTCCGTGGTTGCATTGGTGCTTCACATGGTTTGTAATTGTTTCGATTATTGGTTGTTCTTCTTGTTTTTGGTGTGGTTGCTGATTTTTGAGTGCTGTGGCAGCGCTATATCCATCAGTGAGTCGTTCACCTCGTCTGCCATCATGTTAGATGAAGCGTATTCATGAGGAGCTTAAAATCATGCAACCTATAACTACTGACGTTTATGAGATGCAGAAGCAGAGGGAGCAGATGACAGTTCTTCGGGCTCTAGCAGGCTTGAGACCTGAGTTTGAGGCAGTTTGGTCCCAGATACTCAGCGGTGCTGAGCTGTCATCATTTGCTGATGTTTATTCTCGTGTCCTTCGTGCTTCCTTTAGCACGCATTCTCCTGCTCTTGCATCTGTCTTTGAGAGGACATCCTTTGCTACACAGAGTGATCCTAGTTCTCTACCAAACAACTGCAAAAGTTATCCCAATGGTTCGAATAGTCGGTAGTGGTAGAGATGGACGAGGCTGAGGTACTCCTCGCAAGTGCACTCAATGTGGACCGAATAATCATAGTATTGAGCAGTGTTGGGATCTTCATAGAAGACCTTCACGTGTCGCCAATGCAGCCACCACTAACTTCACACCTTTGGGGCCAGCCAATGCAGCCACCACCGACTCCTCACATTTGGGGTCGAGTGGGGGGCAACGTACCGTCTCTATGTCAGAGGAAGAGTATTCCAAGTTCCAGCAATATCAAGCGTCATGACAAGCTTCTTTTCCCATTGCATCTCTTGCCCAAATAGGTAATCACACAATATGTCTATCATCCAATACTTCTTGTCCTAGTCCTTGGGTCATAGACTCCGCTGCCACTAATCATATCACAGGTATACCTAGATTTTTCTCCACTCTTCAATATCCTACAAATTTACCTCGTGTTACTCTTGCTGATAGATCCACTACTGCAGTCAAGGGAATTGGGATTGTAAATCCCACTTCTTATATTTCTCTTCCTTCAGTTTTATATATTCCCAAACTTCCTTTCAATATTATGTCAATTAGCAAAATTACTAAATCCATGAATTTTTCAATGACATTCTTCCTTGATTCTATGGTTATTTAGGATTTGAAGACAAGGAAAACGATTGGCAAAGAGTGTGAAGCTGGTGGATACCACTTTGAGCCGCTATCTCCTTCTACCGCCTGCACTACTGCTGCCACACCTTTTCAAATTCATTGTCACTTCGGTCATCCTTCATTGGAAAATTTAAAATGTCCTTTTCCTAGTTTGAGTTCTGTGTCTAGTCTCGATTGTCAATCTTGTCGGTTGGGAAAACACTATCATGTTTCTCTCGTTTCTCGAGTCAATAAATAGGCTTTAAGCCCTTTTATGTTAGTTCATTCAAATGTATGGGGTACTAGTAGGGTCGTGTCCAAGTTGGGTTTTTGGTACTTTTGTAACCTTTGTAAATGATTATTCAAGAATGACATGGTTGTATTTAATAAAAGATCGTTCTAAGTTATTTCAGGTATTTTGTGCCTTTTGTTTTAAAATAAAGACTCAATTTGGTTTGCTTGTTCGAATGCTTCAAAGTGATAATGCTAAAGAGTTTTTCAGTGCACAATTCACTACTTGTATGACTCAATTTGGAATTGTTCATCAATCATCCGGTGCCCACACTCCTCAACAAAATGGGGTTATAGAGCGGAAAAATAGACATCTTCTTGATATCACTCGCCCTTTACTTTATCAAATGCATGTACCTAAAGTGTTGGAGTGATGTTGTACTTACTACTTGTTATCTGATCAACAAAATGTCATCCTCTGTTCTTAGTGGTAAAATTCCCTGCTCCATTCTCTCTCCTAATTCACCTTTATTTTCTCGTCCTCCTCGTATATTTGGGTGTGTGTCCTTAGTTCATCAACTAATTCCTAGGGTGGATAAGTTAGATCCTCGTGCTATAAAATGTTTCTTTCTGGGCTACTCTTATACTAAAAAAGGATATCGTTGTTATAGTCCTGTGCTGCATTGCTTCTTAGTTTCTGCCGATGTTACCTTTGTTGAGTCTACACCTTGCTACACCTAATCACTGAGCGCTTTTGAGCTCAATGAGTCTCTTCATTTGCCTAATCTTTCAGATTCAACGTTTCTGTCCTTGCCTAACCAAACATCTGAGTCTCCATGTGGTTCGAGTCCTTATTATCACCGTGATCATCCTAACTTAAAGGTGTATTCACGACGACGGCTCCAAGGAAGAGAGTCCCCTTTAGCTTCTACTACCATGCCTTTGGTTTCTTCGCCTGATGATCATACTTCCCATGATGTTGATCCTCCTATTGCTGTTCGGAAAGATAAACGCACACGTACTCAACAAACTATTTCCAACTATGTTTCTTACAACACCTTATCACCCTCCTATTATTGTTTTGTCATTGCTCTATCATCTACTACCCTTCCTAAATCTGTTTCAAAAGTCTTAGCCCATTCAAGGACTAGGGATACTATGGTTGAAGAGATGAATGCTTTACATGACAATGGTACTTGGGACTTGGTACCTCTTCCTCCTAACAAGTCTGTGGTTGATTGTCATTGGGCTTACACTATGAAAGTAAACCTTGATGATTCTGTGGCTCGTCTAAAGGTCCATCTTGTTGCTTAGGGATACACTCAGGTGTATGGTCTGGATTATTTTAATATTTTTTCTCTAGTTGCCAAACTTACATCAGTACGTATGTTCATCTCCTTGGCTACTACTTGTCACTAGCCTTTGCATCAATTAGATGTAAAAAATGTCTTCTTGCATGGTGACCTTGAGAAGGAAATTTATATGGAGCAACCACCTGGGTTTGTTGCTCAAGGGGAGTCAAGCTTAGTGTGTCGGCTCAAAAAGGCTTTATATGGTTTAAAACAGTCTCCTAAAGCATAGTTTGGTCATTTCAATATTGTAGTACTTGAGTTTGGTATTCGACAGTGTGTTGTGGATAATTCTGTGTTTTATCATCATACTTCATCAAGTAGGATCCTTGTAGTTTATGTGGATGATATTGCTATTACAAGTGATGATGATAAAGGTATTCAAAGTCTCAAACTTTTTCTACAAACTAAGTTTTAGACCAAAGATTTGGGACCGTTGAAATACTTCTTGGGCATAGAAGTATCGAGATCTCGTATTGGAACTATTGTGTCACAAAGAAAGTATGTTCTTGATCTGTTAGATGAAACTGACTTGTTGGGATCTAAACCGGTTGATACACACATGGATCCTAACAGCAAGTTAGTGTCGGATATGGGTGATTTGCTATCCAATCTTAGACAACACCGAAGACATGTTAGAAAGTCAAATTATCTCACAATTACTCGGCCAAATATATCTTTTGCAACAAGTGTTGTCAGTCAATTTCTAGATTTTCCGAGGATAAGTCATTGGGACACAGTAATTCACATCTTGAGATATCTTAAAGGTACACCTAGGAGATGTCTTTTATATCGTGATCAGGGTCACACTTATATCCATGGATACACAGATGTAGATTGGGCTAAATCGCCTTCCGATCGGAGATCTACCACCGGGTACTATATCTTGGTTAGTGGTAAATTGGTTTCTTAGAATAGTAAGAAACAAACTATGGTGGCAAGGTCAAGTGTTGAATTAGAATATAGAGTTATGGCTCACACTACCTGTAAACTTGTCTGGTTGAAGAACATGTTTGAATAATTGGATTTTCCACATTCTTAGCCTATGAAGTTAATGTGTGATAATCAAGCTGCTCTTCATATTGCTTCCAACCTGGTCTTTTATGAGCAAATGAGGCACACTAAAGTTGATTGCCACTTCGTTCAAGAGAAACTTGTACAGAAGCTCATTACAACTACTTACATAAAGTTGGACATGCAGCTTGCTGATCTATTTACCAAAGCATTGGGGGCTGCTCGTGTTAGATTCATTTGTAACAAGCTAGGAGCTCATACATTTATGCTCTAGCTTAAGGAGGAGTGTTAAGAGGTTATATATGTCTTTTAGTTTTATTATTATTATTGTGTTAGTATGTTAATTAGTGAGAGTTAGTAAGGGTATTATTGTCATTAGAATGTATTTAAATTTGTATTATAAATAGAGGGAGAGTCTTCAAGTTAGGTCATTCATTTTTAATCAAATCTTAACATCCTCCTTAGTACCAAAAGAAGCAATATCAAATTCAAAAAACCTGCACCCAGAACCTGACCAAGCCAATCTATGCTCATCACCACCCAACATGTTATGGATGGTGGAAAACACCTCGAGGGCTACATCAAAACAGACTGATGCTCAATTCACTCCACTAGCAGATCTAAATTTCAAATATTCCATCTGATTAGTTCATGCAACCTAAATAAGCTCACTAGCATCAATGGCTTCTTTCCAACCCTCAAAACAGAAACTAGGACAAAGTCATGAAAAAGTTCTCTATGAGAAAGAGCAGCAATTCCTTGAACAGTTAATGCTTTAAATGGCATAAAAAATCCTTGTCAATGCGCTGCTTCCAGCTGAGTCACTATGCAAGATAGCTTCAACCAGCTCTCAACCTTGGCTTGGTCAAAGACTGCTTCAATATGGGCTTATTTTGATAAGGATCCAATCCCCATTTAACCAAAATCTTTTGAAACTGAGGGTCTATAATATTATCTTTATGTTTTTGGAGAAATGGAACTAATTATTAAAATATTAGGCCCCAAACAAATTGTCAACTGGAATCCATCCACCCTTATTAGACTCACCATGCTCATATTTTAAATAAATATTTGAATCGATTTGTATCCGATTTTGGGCTAAAAAAAATATAGCCTCAGATCACTCACCCTTCAAAACAGAGCACTCCCAGAGTTTCCAGGCAGATTTTCAATTAATTTTTCCAGGAAAAAAAAAAGAAATAAAAAATCCATGGATAAAGATTCATTTGAACCTTATTAGCACAAAGAGCTGCTGGAAGAACAAAACTCAGTAAGTCGTAATTCAAGAAAGATTCATTTGGAACCTCATTAGCACAAAGAGCTGCTGAAAGAACAAAACCCGGTAAGTCGTAATTAGGAATTTTAGATTAGTTGAACTTAATACCCTATATAAAATACATGATGTATGAAACTATGAGACTGTGAGGCTTGGGACTTTGAAATGTGGCTGAATGGTGCATCTATTATGAAATTATACACCTAATCTCCAAACAACTATTGTGAAAGTATTCTGACAAGCAACATCAAATCCAAAGTGAAGGAATAGGCTATGATATGCAAGATTGCAGGAATGAGTTCACACCCTTTAAAATATGAAGATGAAGTCGAGGTATGCCACCCAAAAACAGCCAAAGAAATTGAAGTTGGCTTTATCCCCATTAACCTTGATTACATTTTCAAGGAACCACTAGCTCCATAATTGGAGGAAAGGGAGGGACCCCTATATCAGATGGACGGAATTTTGTTTGGTTAGACTGATTAAGACCATGGTGATGATAATGTTCATTAGGGAATTTTGTTTGGTTAGACTGATTAAGACCATGGTGATGATAATGTTCATTAGGGCTCCTACTATGTTACACACAAAGTTACCGCTTTCCAGAAAATGCTAACACCCACGCAAACCACATATTGGTACAAATATTGCAAATTGTGGTACATTTTTCGTTCTGGAATGCTAAATCCAATGATCCAAAGTTTTAGTTCAATATTTTTCACATAACTTTTTATTAAGTAAAAGTGGGGAATCATCACATTTCAACTCTATTTCTGCCATTATTAATCTATTCCACACAGAAACTCTTTGATAGATTTAGAAAAAACAGCTCAACATCCTCTCCAAAATATGCAAGTGCCATACACTTCTTCACCAACATAACTAATCAAGTATACCCAAGGACTTAAATTTCAATTTCGATTCAAATTTCGAAGCTCCAAAAGTACAGAAATTTTGACGGAAATTTCATTTTCGATTTCAATTTGAAAAAATAACAGAAATTAGTAGTAAAACATGGAATTCTTTGTGACATTTTAGAAATGGTTAACAAACTTAATAGTATATGTTTTAGGACTAATATATTACAAATTAAATACATCTATGTTTTGTATGAGGTGGAAAAGTTGTAAAATAGTATGTGTATCAAACATATTGGTATGAGAATGTACATTAAACATATTCAGTTAATACAAATGAAATTCATAAATCATTTAAATATTATTTATTATACAAATAATGATAATTTAGACATGAATGGTTAAATAGAATGTTACTATAAGTTTATTTTTTCATATAATTTCAAAAGTACTTGTAATAATCTTTTGTTTCGATAAAATAAATTAAAAGAGAAATTCCACTTCACTCCTAAATCTCTCATTTGAATTTCGATGAAATTTCATTGTATAGTTAAAATTTTTATAAGTTTCGCTAAAATTTTGAGATTTCAATAAATTTCCAAATGATTTGTTGAGATTTCGATAGAACTTATGCAGACGGAAATCAACTGCCATTTCAATTTCCAGGGTGACAGAAATCGAAAATTTCAACAAAAATTTCAACAATTTCGTGGAAATTTAAGACCATTAGTATACCCCTAATGTTCCACATTTTAGAGCATGTTCCATACCACAATCCTGTTCCTGTTCCACGAACTAAGATGTTTCACATTCTACGTAACATTGGTTACACCTTAGCACTAAGAACCTCAAGGCACAAAATAAAAAAAATGTTGGGGTCCACGTGCAATTTAAAGTGATTATGGTGGTAGTTTGGATCTTCTTGGTGGTGATCGTAATAGACATAGAACTAGTGCTAGTGGTGGTGGTGCTCAAGGTTAGAAAGCCTAGCCTAGTGGCACTTCAGGAGGATATTATAGATTAACAATTCTTCAAGATGACTACCATATCAATGTGCCTCCGTCTCTACCTCCACCTCCATCACCACCTCTAAGGTTGCATGTTTAATAACAGTCATCCACAATCTACAATAGAGTATAACAAAGAAGTAGATTGGAATGTGGTGCTCAAGGACCCATGTGGTGTCAACAAAGGTTTGCAAATTTTGAATTTAGAGAGTCATCCTATCATATCACTAGTGATAGAAGTCATAAGTGATCTATCCCATATCCATGTTGATGTAGAATGGGAAGGGGCTAATTGGATGGATCACTTAGACCCAAGTAGGAGAACAATTTCAAAGAATAAGGTCAAGTGATAGGGTGGATCAATTAGGCCCAGTTTCAAGATCAAGTTCAATGAATAGGGTCAAGTGATCGTTGGGTCCTAAACTCAAATATGCTTAATTATTTAGTTGGTTATTATGTGTGTTACGTTGAATTTCTAACGTGCTTAAGTGTATTTGGGGTTTGTTTACTATAGATGTGTCTTTTGAGGGCTTATTTGTAATTTCTTGTATCTTTTTTAGAGGTTTATTTGTAATTTTCTTATAGTAGTAATAGGGTGTGAAAGCCACATCAGAGATAGTTTTGCAAATTTGAAAGTGGAAGGTTGAGAGTTTTCTCCCCCTGCCTTGTATCTTCTTCTTCCTCCCTTTCCAACTTCCTCTTCTTCTCTTCTCCTCTATTTTTCTTCCTATTTTCCCTCTGAGCAGTAAATTTTGTAACCGCATCATTTGGTATCAAAGCCACAATCTCCATTCTTCCATTTTAACCCTCCATTTTCCCCTCCCAGACATTCTTCTTCTTCCTCTCTCCTCTATTAAATTTTAGTCCCTTCTCTTCAGCCAGAGCAAAATTTAAACACATCTGCTAGCCCTAGTGGCTAAGGTTTTTCATTGCAGTTTGTTTTAATGATAACAACTCATTAGTGGTTCTTAGGTTAACTAATATTTTTCCTCAAGTTCAGTTCAAATAAACAAGACAATACCAAAGCAAGCATAAGGGTCAGATGTATATCAAAGAAGCAATGAGCAAAGGTCATAGCCAAAGCACATACATGGAACACGCAAAACACAACCAACCGGAGCATATATGAAAGCTTGTCTTCTTTACATGTTTGTTGGGTTGTGTGTGAGGTAGGAGTTATGTTAACTCTTGTGCGTGTGATGTGTATAAGAATACCTTGCAAGAGCTGAGCAAATGCATATGCATGTAGTTCATATAGTATAGCACATCCAAACTAAGTTTACACATGCATACCGGATCATTCTTAGTGATTAAGTTGTCAAACGAGCTTTTAAACTTGGTTTTCTAAACAAGACATCTACAAACTCAATTTGGACAAGCATTAAGCATCATTAGATCGTGTATATCCCATTAGCACTTGTCCTTGCATAAGTTAGCTCATTTAGAGGCATACTAATGTGGAAAACAGGGAAATGGTCGACCAGGGCATAGCACAAGTCGACTAGCAATTCCAGTAGCCTCATTCGTGAAAAGACCAGGTGACTAGTCAACCAATACAGGGGAATGATTGACCAACAATTCCAGTAGCTAAAATTTTATCACAAACCAAGTAACTAGTCAACCACTATAGGGGTATGGTTGACTAGCAAGGATGAATGGTCGACCAGCTTAGGTGTATGGTTGACCAACGGCCTCGAGTAGACAGCATTAAATGCGCAATAACTGCTAGTTTTTTCCTTATCTTGTCTCCATTAATGCCCAATGGCTAGCCAGCGACTTGCAAGTCTTTTGGCCATAAATATACCTCATTAGCTTTCATTAAACACAATTTTGATCAAGCATTGGTTGTTGAGGATATTCATTGTGCATTTATTCTAGGTTTCATATTTTGCTCTCAAGCTCTCTTGCACTCTATTCTTGTTATACATCACTTGCAACAGAGAGTCGTGTGAGGTTTACACTTGTAACATCAGCTCAAGAAGGAGCATTTCATATTGTATTTACTTGTATTGATTCATTGTATTTGGAGGTTCGTTGTGAGTCATTGGAAGGTACTTCTTGGTGAACACCTTGTTGTAGCTCTTGGTGAGCAGCTTCCCATATTGTAAAGGCTTCTTCGTCTTGAAAGGAGGTCGTATAGTAGATTTGGGAATCCTTGAGTTGGACTCAAGGCTTGGAGCCAAACCACGTTAACATCACAGTGTCAAGTTCTTTTCTCCTTATCTCTTTTCCTTTGCTTGCTTTTGTTTATTTGTTGTGATATATATTGTGGTATAATAATACTCTTGCTTCTTGCCAAAGATTTTTTTTTGTAATTGTAGAAAATTTCAACATCCGCGAAGAACGTCTATTCATCCCCCCCCCCCCCCTCTAGATGCACACCCAGGCCGACAACATCCACAGCTGCTGCATCACAATCAGCCCCTACTCTTCCATCACCACTTGGCCAGAAGAATCCGCTGAAGACACCACCATCAAAGACAGACACCCCCAATGAGCCTCACCCCCAAATTTCATTGCCATCAGCATGAGGCCCCACACATCGGGGGAAAAATTCCCCAACCATCAGCCCTTCAAATCCCCAATTTTCCTCACCTTTTCTCCTCATACCACCGCCGCCGCCAACCCCCCCCCCCCACAAAAAAAAAAAAAAACAATTTTGCCTCAAGCCTCTTCAGCAGAAAGTCATCATCAGCGACTTACACACCTCACGCTGGTGACACACATGTGGAAAAAATTTCCCCCTCATCTGCTACTCCCATGACAGTGAGATATAAATTCCAGCCTCAATATTTTGATTTTTCCATGATATCTCGAAGCTTATTAGTAGAAAATTTGGATTGACCATGTTTGATAAATATTTTGGAGGGTCCATCATTGCTTCCCGCATTGAGAATGAGGTCCAATAGCTGCATTTCATGAGTCACACATAAGAGTTTGTTTAATTTCTGAGACACTCTAGAATAACAAAGAATATGAAGATAGTTCTCGAGAACTTAGAAGCTAAGTTTCAAAAAATTGCATGAAAAGATTGAGATAATGGGCAATTTATGTTCAGGGTGTTTGGCAATATATAGTTGCAGTATATTTTTTATTAAAAAAGAAATCAGCAACATGGTGACTGATGTTGAGTTATCCGCAAAAGTGGAGTTGATATTTGGAGGGAACAAAACATGGAGAAAGCTCTAGAGATTATTATTAATACTTTGAATAGTCTAACAACTGAATTTGCAGCTAGGGCAAAAGGCTACCAAATGGGAATATTGTATAGCTGCTGTTGCTGCTTACACTTTTGAGTTGCGTTAAGACTGGAATAATCATTTGAACAGGGAAACTAAATTAGAAGCTTTAAATTTTAACAGTGATGGATCTCCTAATGAATTTGATAATCAGGTGTATTCTTTGAAGTACTACTTGCCATGGAATGAAATGAATGAGGCTCGAAAGTTTAGGATGAATTGAGATTGAAGGGAACATCCCAAAATTGGTGGATCAAACAATAAAATTTCAAAAGGAGGCGATGTGGTGAGATCAGAGCTGGGATGCGATAAGGCAAGCCCTGAAGGATAATTTGCACCTTTCAATTTTGATGCAAGAAGACAAGACAGTGGTAGATTACAGTAGAAAATATCATCATTTGGCTACTCCAAGGAGTTTGTTGCATGTCATCACAATACAGTTGGAGATGCAACACAGGCTGCCACTAAGATGGAGGAGGAGGCTAAGCCAGCATAATCCTCATGGAGCAACATTAGTAGTGCAGTTTAGGAAAGACTACTAGTAGAGTTGTACACAAGAAATCAACTGGCAGTTGGGTAAAGAAGTTCAAACTACTACCCCTTAAAACAACTAAGGTCCAGCCAGCAATCAAGTGCTCCAAATGTCAGATTTTTTTGCCCTTTTGGTTATCCAATTGCATAATGTCCTAAACAAAAGCAATTGCAAAAAAAGATGATGATGATGATGATGATGAAGCCATCCAAGTAATTGAAGTTGAGATAGAAGTCTCAAGTAACTTAAAAGAAGGGGCTACCAGAAAGACAATAGATTACTTCAACCTATTCTCTCTTCCCATAAGGTTGAAGCAAATGATAATCAAAGACGAACCAGCATTTTCTAAACTCAAGTGAGCTGTTAATTGTTATAAGCTGTGCACTTTGATTTGTTGATCCTACTAGTTATACAAACACAATTTCTAAAACAGAGGAAGTTAAATTTGAAGATTAAACCACATCCAGATCCATACAAGATTGGTTGGAACTTGGGTGAACAATACGAACTTGAAGGTCCGTGATCATCGCTTGCTTACCTTCAAGATTGGTTCAACTGTCAATGTGATATCCTTCCTCTCAAGATCTGTCATATCCATTTTGGGGATCCATGGTTGAACATATGAAGGCTAAGCATGATGCTAATTCTTATACCTTCTTCATCAAGAAGAAGTATAAGTTGATGCCATCTCAAGCTCCTTTTCTCAGCATATTGAAGTGCACCCCCAGTTTCTTTCCTTATGAACTGAGATGATTCTTTTCACGGTGACGGATTCCTTGGTGCTTTCCCCACTGAGGTGGAGTTGAACTCTTTTCAAAAGGACGGAATTGATGTAGGATAGGAAGCAGGTAACTGGATGGATAATTAACACAATTTGGAGACCACATTACTAACAATAAGGTCAAAGGATTGTTGGGTCCTAAACCCAAATGTATGTAGTTACTCGGCAGTTATTATGTTTATTTAGTTTAATTTGTAGAAGGTCTATGTGTCTTTGGGGGTTTTTAATAGATGTGTCTTTATGGGGTTATAGTAATTTCTTGTATATTTGGGGTATATTGGTAATTCCTTGTAATTTAGCCTTTGTAAGTCACATAAGAGGAGGCTTTTGTTAATTCAAAAGTGGAAGTTATATAAGTTTCTTCTTTAACCTTGTATCTTCTTCTTTCTACCCTTCTTCCCCTCCTTTTTTCTTTCTTCTCTTCTCCTCTGTTACTCTATTTTTTTTTTTTTCCCAATATTTCCTCTAGCATTAAATCCTTACAATTATTATTGCATCAAATACTATTGAAATCCACAACATTATTTTCAACAATGCCCCAGCATCATCCACCCTAGCATCCAAGCCATTTAATCTATCACATCCCTTTGTATGCTTAGCCTCACCCCAACCCCAATATTGTGCCCCTAACTACGTTCCATATCCATATTACTTTACCATTTCACAATTCCAAGGAACATATCGCATACATCAATCATGGTATTCTTCTTCCTCATTAACATAATAGCAAAAGCAAAATCAAGATAAATAAAATATGGGTTCATTTTATTACATTTTAAAAGGAATTCAAGGTGGTCCTGGTACCAACTCTCAAAGTCAACGTGGATGAATAGATTGAGGCTATTAGGATCCTCCAAATCATTCTATATCAGGGTCACTTAAGAGATGGATAGAGAGACAAGGAAAAAGGAGAGGGGAAAAATAAAATAGCACGAGGGAGGGACGGACTAGAGAGGGACATTTTTAAGGTGCTTATGTGGTTGTACAACATTTTATGTGCTTCTTGTTTATGTTCACGTGTTTTAATAGTTTATGTGATTGTACTACGAGCTACAAAATATGCTCCAAAGTATAAAGGTATGAGTCATGAAGGATGAAATATGAATATGTTTAAACATGTATCTTTTGTATTTATGATTTCAAAATTTAAATTGCATTTTATAATCAAAAATTTCAAAAATTAACAAATATGGGGCTTTTTCTCACCGATGGTAACTAAAAAAACAAGGTAGTGTATAATAGTTCTAATATGTGCTGCATGTAAGTTGATTAGAATTTATTAAAATTCAACAAAGACAATATTTAAGGTTTGGTTTCAAAACATTTGAATTATTTTGTTCTCGACGAGTTCGCTTGTCCATCACTCTTTATATAAAGTCCATCTTGATCATTACACCACAGCCATTACCATTGCCACCATTAATTTCTAGTTTGAACTCAACAAACTAAATTGCTTTCCATACTGCAAATGCAATATTTAATGAATTTTTTAGCTCATAAGGGCACACTACTTCGACAAGTACCGTTAAGGTACTCTTTTGCAGAAGCACAATACAATAAGGGGGGCCTTTATTAAAAAGATCTTGTGCTTCTCATGTCTAACTTACATAGTTACACATGTCTAGTTGTGTAGTTTTTTTTCTACATGCATGACTGCTAAAGACTTCTAATATAGTCCTTTAGTCCCTGTGTTCCATATTTTAAGTCCAAGTCAATCATACTGCCAATATCAAGTGCATTAAACCTAGCAAACATATGCTTAAATCTAATGCTGATTAAGTTACATATGAGCATGTTATGTACAATCTAAAGACCAGGACAAGACTAACTTTGCTGAAGTGAAGCTATTTAAGCTGCAGAATTTGTCCAATTAAAATAATCCAATGTGCTATAAAAATGCAACTGCACAATGTCCATTATCCACTGATCCATTAACAGCCCAGTTCACTGATCAACCCTTAGCACAAACTTTTACAGCTGCATTTGAGTTGTTAAAAAGCACACTTAGGAGTTATACCATCAGATTACTCCAAAAGGTAAAATGACAAGTCATAATAGGAAGTGAAAGCTTGTGAAGTGCCCAATCAACAAACTTTCTGATTGGTTTTTCATTTTCCCCAAAAAAAAATAATAATGGCAAAGGCGCCCCGATTTTCAAGTTCTTCATTAAGTAAACCAAGCACCATACAGCAATATTACAAGCACTATCTTCCCATCAAAGCATCATTCAAATGGCTTATTCCAGCATGATACACTTTTGATACAAAAATTATAATCAATTCCAACAAATTTCCTTCTGCATTTGAAACTTGCTTAGTTGCTTGAAGTGGATCCTTTCAGCTTCTACATTAAATATATACTACTAAAGTTTCTAACACATTGAGTGGCACCAACGCCAGGTCCTTGCCCTCAAGAAATGAACAACGCTTTCTACACGAGATCCATCAAACTACTACAGTACTTGGATAAAACAATCTATCAGCCAACATAACTATTATTCCCATTGTTGCTGGCTTTTGCAATTACCAAACCGTCCGCCACAACCATTGATATGCGGGTCATGCATTATTTTCTACAATGTAAACCTCCCCAGCCCCCGAAAATACTCCCGAGGCCCAGCATCTTTGTCCTTTCTAAGCAAACAAAACCAGAGAAAATCAGAAGAATCAGGCCCAAAAGGAGTATTGATGAATAATGTGGCTGAGAAACTGATCTAATAACAATAATAACCGATCATTTCCGCTTCTCTTTGTCTCGACCGAAGTGATGAATTTTTAACTACTTCACTAATACAGGCCCAAGCATTCAGCCCCCAGACCTAATATAATTTCGGTACCAATTAAATTCAAGAATTCCCTATAATGAATTAAGAAAACAGCTTTGACAAACATAGCAGCCCCGAGAGAGAGAGAGAGAGGGATACTGCTACCGAGAGGTAGAGAGAGAAAGAACTTGAGGAGAGAGAGAAAGAGAGAGAGAGAGAGAGCGAGAGAGAGAGAGAGAGAGTACCGGTGGATGTGAGTGGCGGGGGTGCGCTCTATTTCATCATAGAAGAAGCAAGCAACAATCGCTGGATCTGCAACTGCGCATCCACGCGAGGGCCTTCGGCGAGTGGACGATACCCGATTAGGGTTTTCAACCACGCACCTCTATCCGTCTCTGTTTCACTCGCCCCCGTACCCCGCCTGTGTGCGACTCGCGCGTGCCCGACGGGTGTCTTCAAAATTTCGGCCCAGCACGGCTTGATTAGCGCAGTAACCCAGTAATTGTGAAGCCACCAAGTCTAAGGTAATGGAGTCCAATTTTCATGCCCCAACTCGCGATCCTCAAATGGCGCCCCGTTACATCACAAATATACATACTCTGCTTTTCTATTTTGGAAAATAATCTTCATCACGAGAAATTCATTTAGGAAAGATATAGTCGTAGATGTAAATCCTCTTTCGTAATTGTTGTGGTATCTGTATTACCAAAATAGAATTGCAAGTTTTCCTATTTAAATGTATTCTTTCAATGTAAAAAATATGGGAGAGAAAACAAAATTATACCAAAATTAACATGGTATTAGAGCAACGAATCCGATCCTTAGCTCCTTCCATTGGAAAACTCTAACTTTATTTGGTTGATTTGTGCCTCCTAGCTATAGCTGACACCGGCGTTATCATCAACTCCAGCAGTGACTCCTCACCGCATACCAACTCCATCCTCACCAATCTTACCAACCAAATGACCGAAGCTTTATCCAAAGTCCAAAACCCGACTTCAACCACCGAAAACTCGACCACTCCAATCAGCATCAAGTAGGATGGTTTCAACTATGCCCTTTGGTCCCAAGTTGTTGAAATGTACATCTCCGACAGAGACAAACTAGGTTATATCAACGACGATTGTCCACCACCGCCATAGTCAGATCCATCCTTTCGAAAATGGCGTACCGACAACGCCATTGTCAAAGGATGGTTGATAAATTCTATGGATTCGGCACTCATTGGCAATTTCATCTGATTTCCTATTGCGAAATCAATTTGGGTTGCTATTACTACGACTTATTTCGATGATAGTGATACTTCTTGAGTCTACGAACTTTGGCAACATGTGGCTCGCCTGCGACAAGTCGGTGGCTCTCTTGAGAAGTTCTACACCGAACTACAAGAACTATGGCAAGAAATAGATTTCCGCCGCCCGAATCTGATGGAATGTGCCACCGACATCCACCGCTACAACAACCTACTTCAAAAGGATCGTGTTTATACCCTCCTTAATGGTCTTGATGATCGCCTCGACAACATCTGTAGCGATGTGCTTCAGATACACCCATTTCCTTCCATTGAGCAAGCTTATGCTCAAGTTCGCAGGGAGGCTCTTTAGTAGGCAGTCATGAACGCTGGCAACCCTGACAATACCTCTAGTGCAGTTCTAGCCACCAAGGGGCTGCAACCGAGCGCAGCCACCTCACTCTTTGCTGCGGTCTCCAGCCAGCTCACCAAAAAATCCACTACAACCTCTAAGTCATGGACTGTTCTTGATGGAACAAAATGCTCCCATTGTGGCAACCAGCGCCACAAAAATGAGAATTGTTTTAAAAAAATTGGCTATCCTGATTGGTGGTATAAGTTGCAAGCAAAGAAAAAGAAGGACTCAGTGGGTGCGAACACACGCAAGGTGGTCGTAGTGTCAGCCGAACCCCACCTTTACTTGATTCTGCAGGCTAAGCCTTCCCAAAATGCGGAACCCGTCTCTGATATAGGTAACTTTGGTTTTGATTTAGTTTTCTCCTCCTGTGATGTTAATCGTGATGCCTAACTTCTTGACTCTAGCCAAAGACCATATTACTTAAGCTACCAATTTTTCTATGGCTTCTTCACCATGATGCACTAGTGTTGCAAATGCTAATAGGGGTGTCTCTCCGATCATAGGGATCGAATTTGTGTATCTGTCTCCTTCCCTCTGATTATCGAATGCGTTACTTGTACCATCACTCTCGCATAAATTATTGTCTGTTAGTCAAATTAGTACAGAATTAAATTGTGTTGTCCTAATTTATCCTACATTTTGTCTTCTTCAGGATATTCTCACCAAGGAGATAATTGGGTGTGGTACTAAAAGAGGGGCCTATACTACATGGAAGACGTCGGCGTGGGTTATACTCATCACATACAGAGTGATGGAAGGGAACGAAAATTCTGACTATGGCATCTACATTTGGGGCATCCAAATTTTAGCTATCTAAAACATTTATTACCTGATCTTGTTGGAATTGGTGTGTTCCCAAGAGGGGGGTGAATTGGAAATTTAAAAAATTATCTCCTAGGTTAAACTATCCAACAACAGTATATACACAACCTAGGGCCTATCCATGCAATTCCAAATGCGTAGATAACTATAATGTGTGGAAATTAAATCATGCACAGCATTCACAAACAATTGAGAATAACATACATGTACAGTAAATATAAAGTGCTGAAATGTAAAGTGCACACACGATATGTTATCAAGGTTCGATCAATACTACCTACGTCCCCGCCTCAACTCACAAGCCCGAAGATTCCACTAATGCTCACTTAACAGGTGGAGCGGCACTGTTTACAACACCTTATAGGGTGGCGCACCTAGTTCTCTTAACCAAGTTTGAACCAGTCCAGGACTATTCATATGGCTAGTCTCCCTCTTCCAATCATATGTCAGGAATACAATAGATATGAAAATATTTGTACAAGCAGATGCTTCTAATACAAGCAAATGTGTACCAATACGCACAAATGCACTCACGTATGATATAAACTGAAGCTCAACGTGAGAATGTAAATTTCCTTAAAATATTTTGAACTCTTTGAATGAGTTATGTATGATAAGCACTTCAAAGATTTGAACCCAACTAAATTTCTCCAAAAGTATTTTCAATAAAGGGTGTAGGAGAACCTACGGTTTTGCTTTCAAGAAATTTTTTATAAGATAAAGATTTGTCAATAAAAGCTCAAATACAGGAAGACTAGTCCAAGCACACACAATATGAATGTAAAATATGTGCTTAAGTCTTTCAAGAAAAATTAATAAAAGTTTTCTCCAAAGAAATATTACCAAGAAGATGTATGGAGGAACTCTAGATATACTTTCCAAAAATGATTTGTAAGCTAAGATATATAATGAAAGTAAATGCAAAAATAAATCTTATGCCCAAGTAAATAATCCTCCAACAATCTTCAAATGCAATAGATTTGCAAGTGAAGATAGTGAGTAAAATCAATGCTCTCTTTCAACAAGAATTTTTTAAAAGATTTGTCAAGAGAATAAAGAAAAGAGAGTAAAGAATATGAAAAATACCAAAATATTTAGGGAGGATTTTCAATCTAATCTTGTGTTTAAAAATGTGTAATGGAGGGGTATATATAGACTCCTTAGAAAATCTGACCATTAGGGATATATTAGGGATTTTTAGAAATTTTTAATGAAAAAATTACCCTAATTATCACAATAAAATTATGGCAACCCGAGAGCCTCGGTCGCCCAAACCCTAGGTTCAGTCACCCAAACAGACAAATAAGAAAAAGTAGTTTTTCCATGTTCAGGTACCCGAATGAGGGTTCAGTTTGCTGACCAAGGCGATTTTCTAATCTGTCTAAGGTTCGGTGGCCTGGTCTTAAGTTCGGTCTGCCAAACTTGCATGTTCAGTCTCCCAAGATCAAAATGACCATGGAGTTTGGGCACCCGAGTTATTGGAAAAGTTATAATAATATATTCGGTCAATCGAGAATGTTACGTTTTTTTAGGTTCGGTCACCTGAAGTTAGGTCAATATTTTGACATTCCAACAGTTTGGCCAATCGAGGCATTTTCAACACCAAGGTTCGGTCGCCCGAATCCTTTATCATTTTAGGACCTAAGTTAGATTTGCACCCCTGATTGCATAGATAATAGTGGGGACTTATTCAGAGTGTCTGTATAAGGTTCTAAGGTCTTTCAAAGGTCTTTTTACCTAGTCCCAAAAATACAACATCAATCGACCTTCCCTAGGGTCCATCTATGGTCTTGAGTTTGTAGTTCTTACCATTCATGACATGCATCAATTATTACAGACCGGTAGATAATTATTACAGACCCAATGAATTGAATATAAATTAAAATAATTAAAACACTTTGGATCTTCATTTTTCCTTTGAGTCATCATATGCCACCATATGATTTTGCTCATTGATCCTACACACAAACTTGGCAAACATTAAATACCAATGTATCTGTCATGATCAAAATGGGATATGACCCATAAGGTCAACAAATCTTTTTTCTAATATGACGTTGTCTGACCTTAAATGTAATACCTGCATTTTAGCCAAAATTCACCGTACTTCCTATCTGCTAAGTATGAATAAAAACACTATTCCCCTTGCTTTAGTTCACTCTGATGTGTAGGGTCCTTCTCCTATCTCTATTGGGTTTGGTGTTCATTGGTTTGTTATTTTTGTTGACGACTATACCTGTATGACCTAGATTTACTTGATGACACATAAAGATGAAGTGTTACACATGTTTCAATCATTCCATGCAATGATTGAAATAACCTGAACCAAAAAAAATAAATAAAAGGAAAAAAGGGGAAATAAATAAAGAAATTTTTTTTGAAAAGGGCATCAAGTAGGGACTCGTTGATGAACTTGTATTCCTCATCAACGAATGTCCTTCTTGGTCTCGTCTACGAATACACATGTCTCGTCGACGAGGAATTACCGAGAGCAGGGAAAATTCAAGTTTTTAAACCTTTCATCGACAAACACGATGTTCTCGTCAACGAATGTTCTTTATGGCTTCGTTGACAAACCTTTTAGACTCGTTGACGAAGGCCAGATTATAAAGTGACCCTAGATCATTTTCTTCCACAAAAATATCCCTCCTCTCATTTTCTTTCTCTAGGGTTTGGTTCTCCTACTTTCTTTCTTCGAATCTAGCCTGGATTTAGCTTGATTCAACGATCGGAAACTGCCACGAGGTTCTTGTGGTGTTTCTCTCCAAGTTGGCCAGAGCAGAAACTTGATTTGGAGTTCTTGAGCACCACTCCAATACTAGGGAAAGTAAGATATTTTTAATATTAAATTAATTATTGGGAGTATGTGGGCTTAGGAGATATTAAATGATAAATATTCTGGGGTTGAACTGATAAAATTAGGATTTTTAAAATATAGGGTTCGATTTCCTGTTCGTTTTAGGATGAACTTCGAGGAACAGGTAAGGGGAAATAAAATTATACTAGGTTTTTATTTAAATTTGAATTGTTTGTTTTCAAGTATAGGAACCGTATAATTATAGTTTGATTTTTCGGACAATTAGTCAATTTAAAATAATGATTTGGTTATAATTTATAATTTAGAAAAAAAATTGTGTGGCATGAGAATAATCCTTTAAAATTAATTGATTGAGAATACTATTGGCTGAGAATACTGTCTGCTGTAAAATCTAATCAATTGTGAATATTGTCTGGTTGTGAGAACTACTTGGCTGTGAACATTGCTTGATGGTGAATATGGGTTGATTGTGAATACTTCCTATTGTGAGTGTAAACATGCAGTGAATTACGTAGCTGCCCTACGTGGGCCATGTATAATGTAAGTATGTAGCTACCCTACATGGGTAAGAATTGAAATATGTATAATTATATTTTAAAAATTTTGGTTATGTAATATATGTGAATGGATACTCCTTTTGGGTTATAGTATGTAACAACCCGAATAATAATGGGATTTAAATAATAAAGAGGAAGGGAAATAGAGACAGTAACAGAAGGAGGAAGTCCACAGCGTTCGTCAACGACTTTGCACTTTGGAGGGAATAACCGAGGGGAAGCATCAAGGCTTCGTCAACGAGGGTTTAAGAAAATTCGTTGACGAATACAGGGGATTCGTCGACGAAGAAATACCGAGAGAGGTTTGAGCTGACTGAATTTCGTCAACAAGGACTGAATTTCATCGACACAATTATTGAAGGATTCATAGACGAATGATGTGGCTTGTCGACGAATCTAGTTCTATGAATACTAAAAATCCGAATTTTGGTTACTTCATAACTAAGCAACTCCTTCTCTCTCTCCCCTTCAGTTCTCTCTCTCTCTTTCGTCGATTTTGGGCCAGATCTTCGCTGGATCGACAATCCGAAGTCACCACAACACTCCTAGGGAAGTTCTCTCCAAATCTGCTGGAGCGGCTTTGTCAACAAATATAGGGGATTCTTTGACGAGGGTTTAAGAAAATTCATCGACAAAGAAATACCGAGAGAGATTTGAGCTAACTGAATTTCATCGACGAGGACTGAATTTCGTCGATGAAATTATTGAAGGATTCGTCGATGAATGACGTGGCTCGTCGACGAATCCAGTTTTATAAATACTAAAAATCCGAATTTTTGTTACTTCATAACTAAGCACAACTCATTCTCTCTCTCCCCATCGGTTCTCTCTCTTTCTCTCTCTTTTGTCGATTTCGGGATAGATTTTCGCCGGATCGACAATCCGAAGTCACCACGACGCTCCTGGGGAAGTTCTCTCCAAATCTACCGCAGCGGATCGTTGGTGAAAGTAAGGTGGAAATCATCCCAAATCTAGGGTAAGACTTTCTACTCAATATTTGAATTTTTGACAGTTGAAGAAAGTGTTATACGCTTAGAAATACTAAACTTTAGTTCTGAGAAATATTGTTTCCAGGGTGTTGAGTTGAGAACCTTGCGTATGCGGGGCAGATTTTCTTAGGGGCTTTTCAGGAATCAAGTAAGGGAATAAACTAAGTTAGTTCTTTTTAAGAAAATGTATGTATATATATAGCATTCGATTTCAGCAAATAATGTATTTATATATGATTTATATATTTAAGTGTGACGACCTGCTTAATTTCCACATTTTTTTCCATAATAATAACAAAATCAATATCACATATTCCAGTTCAGCAGATCATAGTCCACCTGGACTCGTGGGTACCAGGGACACATCAGAACACAAAATAGAAGCCTAAGTAGTAGGAAACATATAATCACATTATTATAAACACAAAACATCCATCTCATTACACAAATACCAGAGTCACTATATCCACTGTAATCCAATATATACATCCCAAAAATAAGATGTAGGGACATTTCCTACAAAATCTAACTGTCCCTACAAAAACTTACCCTTAAAAAAGGGCAGATGAACAACACTAGATCAGCGGGGCTTTTCTCGCTCTCCTATCTGGGGCTTTTGAAAAGTTTATAAAATTTAGGGGTGAGACACCTCTCGGTGAGGGAAATAAACTAATTGGCAACATGAGTATTTCGTGTTATACATACACCATATAGAACATATTCAGTAACTGTTTGTCAAATTTGGGAAAACATATATATTATCAAGACATGGCAGAACATACTGCATTTTCATAAACATATATCATCTCATATAATAATAATAATAATACAAAAACATCCTTGGTAGGCTAGCTGGCTATTGTTATGTATTACCCCCACATGACTGGGTTGTGTGGTCCGAAGACGGGACCTGACAATGGTTGGCCGACCACTGCCAAGTCAAAAGTACAGTCTGTAAGTCCGATAGGTCTGCCTGACCTGGTCCGTACACTAGGGGTGATCACACTCTTCTTAAAAACCACATCGACCATCCAATCTCACACCACTCCATACAGCGGCGTTAACACAGATATCATGATCACGAAGACCATGGACACATAGCAATGGTACCATGCAAGTGCTAGCCTAGACCAAGCCAATCAGGTTCTGATATCATATAACATATACTGAAACTGTAATACGTGGATATCTCATATCATTAATTATCATATCAATCATATTGTTTCATATATACATATATCATGAGAATCATCAACCCGTACGCCGGTATTTCACATTTTACCATAGCTCGGCCTATACGGCGGCAAATCATAGCACAGCCCGTACGCTGGCAAATCACATCCATAGCTCGACCCGTACGTCGAAAAATCATACACATAGCTCAGCCCGTATGTTGAAAAATTATACACATAGCTCAACCCGTACGCTAGTAAATCATACACATAGTACGGCCCGTACGCCTATAAAATATATAAAAATCTCGACCCATACGTCGGTTTTTCATTATAAAAATCTGTATCATAATCACATTCCCAAAAAACAATATTTCAAAACAATTCCTACCCATGCCACACTGAACAAGTTTTCATATATTCAACATATCCTCATTTTAATAGTATTTTCCCAAATATAAATCATATATAAAAACATACTTACTTTCCAAAAATCAAATGCTATATGTATATACATACATTTTCTTAAAAAGAACTAGCTTAATTTATCCCCTTACCTTATTCCTGAAAAGCCCCTAAGAAAATCTGGCCCGCATACGCAGGGTTCTCAACTCAACACCCTGGAAACAATATTTCCCAGAACTAAAGTTCAGTATTTCTAAGCGTATAAAACTTTGTTCAACTGTCAAAAATCCAAATATTGAGTAGAAAGTCTTACCCTGGATTTGGGATGGTTTCAACCTTGCTTTCACCAATGATCTGCTTCGACAGATTTGGAGAGAACTTCCCCAAGAGCGTCATGGTGACTTCGGATTGTCGATCCGGCGAAGATCTGGCCCGAAATCGATGAAAGAGAGAAAGAGAGAACCGAAGGGGAGAGAGAGAGAATGAGTTGCTTAGTTATGAAGTAACAAAAATTCAGATTTTTAGTATTTATAAAATTAGATTCGTCGATGAGCCACGTCATTCGTCGATGAAATTTAGTCAGCTCAAACCTCTCTCGGTATTGCTTCGTCGACGAATTCCCTGACAGTAACATAAGGAGGAAGTCGCATTCTTCGACGAAATTGCACTTTTGAGGGAATAACCAAGGGGAAGCATCAAGGCTTCGTCGACGAATACAGGGAATTCATCGACGAAGCCTTGATGCTTCCCCTCGGTTATTCCCTCAAAAGTGCAATTTCGTCGAAGAATGCGACTTCCTCCTTATGTCACTGTCTCCATTTCCCTTCCTCTTTATTATTTAAATCCCATTATTATTCGAGTCGTTACATAGTACTTTAATATTTTAATTGAGGTTGTTCTTTATTTTCTGCTGTGTGTATGTTAAATATGGTATCAGAGACAATGATTGATCTCATCACACCTTGGGCCCCATCTGGCGGGTTTTGGGGCATGACAAAGTGGTATCACAGCTTTAGGTTTTATAGATTATGCAGACTTTAGGGAGAATTAATAGCAAAGTATAGGTTCGAGTTAGGGAAAGGGTAAAAACAGGTAGGTTAAGGTATTGATAGGAATCTGAGTTTTGTTTCGTAGCCTAGAGGCAAAAATCCTTTGACGAACTTCTGTGATTTTTTGAATCAGTCGACGGTTTCAGAAAACCATGATAAATCCATCGACGATGATGTTTCCAAGTAGAGAGACTAAAACTTGGAATTAGAACTTGAAGGTTAAGATGATTGTGGTTAATTGGATGTTGGATGTTTAATGGAGGATTTGAATATTAATCCGGTTTCTTGTTTTATGACTATGCTAGTTATGTTAGGTCGTAGAAATTTTAAACTTGCCTCTATTATATCATCAGGATATATCCCAGAGGTAAAGGAGTGGATTATGGAGGGGGAAATGAGTTGGGGGCTTCCATTAGAGATGAGATTGAAACCTCCTGACTGTTGTGAGGTATAACTCGTCAACCCAGGAAAGAGATGAGGTAGGACCCCGAGGGATCGAGCTATCCACCAGTGAACTAGGGTTGTTCGATTGATCAATTCACTGTCAGAAACTCTCTTCTTTTGTGGGAGGTTCTGACCCAATTGTAGTTGAGAATTGGGTGCAAGAGATGGAGAAGATATTAATACTGCTGGATTGCACTGAGAAATATGAGGTTCTCTTCACCACTTTTAAACTGACAAGAGAGGCCAAGCAGTGGTTGTTGGCAGTGAAGTTGTTGGAAGAGCAACAAGTAGTACTTACTATTATAATGAGGAAGCATTTCAAGGAGGTCTTCTACGACCAGTATTTTCCTGCCACCACCAGGAATGCAAAGGCAAAGGAATTCTTCAACTTGACTCAGAGGCAACTCACTGTGCAGCAGTACGCTGCGAGGTTCATGGAGCTTTCCCGCTTCGCTCCTTCATAGTTCCAGATGAATATAAAAAAGTGAGGTGGTTTGAGAGAGGCTTGAAACAAAGGATCTACGAGCATGTGGCATGCTTACAGATACAGAGCTTTTCAAAAATGGTGGATAAAGCCACCGTTGCTGAGTTGAGCCTGTAGGGAGGTGTAGGGATGTAAGAGTAGAGAAAGAGACCTATGTCTCCCAGTTCTCATGCTAATGCCAAATAGGGTTCATGGAGGGGAGATAGAGACACTAGGGGTCATAGGCCAGTTAGGAGTGATCAAGGCCATCGGGGTAACTCTACACCCTTTTATTGTGCAAGGTGTAATCAGAGGCATTGGGGAGAATGTCGGGGTAGGGGTAGGGGTCCTATGTGTTACCGGTGTGGCAAGTATGGCCACATGACTCGAGATTACCATGAGCCGCTTAGTCAAAACCAGGGACCACCAAACAATGCACTTGCTCCAGTTTAGAATCGGGGGAATAATCCGGTGCCACTGTGGACCAACGCATGTTTACACACTTGCCCCAGATGGAACTGACATTGCTAGAGGTGCAGGTAACGTATTTATGTTTGGAATAAATAATAGTTTTATTTAATGCTGGGTAATGCAATGGTTCACATGTTAGAATAGATTAAGATGTGTGAAATGTGTGATAGAATATAAGTTGATTAACGAATTTCAAGGACAAAATTTTGCAAGGGGGGAAGAATGTAATAACTCGAACAAATAAAAAAAATAAAAATAAATAAAAGGAAAAAGGGGAAATAAATAAAGAAAAAAAATTCAAAAAAGGCATCAAGCAGGGACTTGTCGACGAACTTGTATTCCTCGTGGACGAATGTCCTTCTTGGTCTCATCGACGGATACATGTGTTTTTTTGATGAGGAATTATTGAGAGTAGGGAAAATTCAGGTTTTTAAAAGCTTTGTCAATGAACATAATGTTCTCATCAACGAATGTTCTCCATGGCTACGTCGACGAACCTTTTAGACTCGTTGACGAAGGCCAAATTATAAAGTGACCCTAGATTATTTTCTTTCGCAAAATTCTCTTTCCTCTTATTTTCTCTCTCTAGGGTTCGATTCTCCTACCTTCTTTCTTCGAATCCAGCTTGAATTTAGCCCGATTCAACGATCGAAAACCATCACGAGCTTCCTGTGGTTTTTCTTTCTAAGTTAGCTAGAGCAGAAACTTGATTTGAAGTTCTTGGGCACCACTCCCAAATTAGGGTAAGTAAGATATTTTTAATATTAAATTAATTATTGGGAGTATGTGGGCCTAGGAGATGTTAAATGATAAATATTCTAGGATTGAACTGATTAAATTAGGATTTTTGGAATACAAGGTTCAGTTTCCTATTCATTTTAGGCTGAACTTCGAGGAACAGGTAAGGGGAAATAAAATTATACCAGGTTTTTATTTAAATTTGAATGGGTTATTTTCAAGTATAGGAACCGTATAATTATAGTATGATTTTCCGGATGGTTAAGCCAATTTAAAATAATGATTTGGTTATAATTTATAATTTGGGAAAAACTGTGTGGCATAAGAATAATCCTTTAAAATTAATTGATTGAGAATACCGTTTGCTTGAGAATGCTGTTGGTTGAGAATACTGTCTGCTTGTAAAATCTGATCAGTTGTGAATACTTTCTGGTTGTGAGTATTGCTTGGCTGTGAACATTGCTTGATGGTGAATATGGGTTGATTGTGAATATTGTCTGTTGTGAGTGTAAACATGTAGTGAATTACGTAGTTACCCTGCGTAGGCCACGTACAGTGTAAGTTCGTAGCTGCCTTACGTAGGTAAGAACTGAAATATGTATAATTATGTTTTAGAATTTTTTGTTTATGCAATATATGTGAATGGATACTCCTTTTGGGTTGTATATAGTACTTTGGTATTTTATTTGAGGTTGCTTTTGATTTTCCACGGCGTGTATGTTAAATATGGTATCAGAGACGGTGATTGGTCTCATCACACCCTGGGCCCCACCTAGCGGGTTTTAGGGCATGACAACGATCCAAACTGATGGGGATCAACATGCCTCTTGTATCCCTTTTACTGATATGATGACACATGGATGACCTCCCGATGTCTACTCCTTTACTGACATGGTGACACGTGGACGACCTCCAGATGTCCACTATTGTTTATATCTGTTTTGCAAGAACACATGGGATCAATTGAAGATCTTCTACTTCTTTTATGAAAAACTTTTTTTATGTAAAGACTTTGTTATTGTGTTAATTTATATTTTTCGTGGATATGTTATTTCAAGATTATTTGGTGCTTGAAGACTATGCTTGAAGACCCAAGTGAAGTATTGAAGCAAAATCCAACTCAAAACCCATGTGGGCCCCACATGGCTTTGGGCCCCACATGACTCCAATGGGCCCCACATGGTTTTGGCCTTCCTTTTGGAATATGTTTAAATTTCAAATTTGAATTGTAATAATGCAAGACAACTAAGCTTGACTTGTGTGCTTATGAGCTGGAGTTCCTTGTTTTTTTAGTAAGTATTAATTTTGTTAAGTTAATAGTTGTTGAAAGTTGTTGAGAGTTGTGAGTATTTAATGCTTTGTCTCTCAGGCTATGCTTATAAATAGTCTTCTTATTATAAGAACAAGATATGGAGTTGAAGTTGAATATAGAAGAAACATTTCTTTGCTTGAGCTTGTAAACCTTGTTCCTCTCCTTGTGAGTGAGTAGTGTGAGGCTACGACGTTCTTTCCGAAGATCTAGTGGTGAGAGACCACTAAATTATCCAACAACTCTATCAACCCCTCCTCCATCTAATACTCTCACAGCCCCCATCAACACCACACGACCAACACCTTCATACACCCACACGACGATCATCATCTACACTTCATTGCTACATTCATCTTGTGATTCAAAGCTTGCACGAAGGACCTACGGTGTGACCTAACTATGTGTGGAACAATTTCAAGTCATCGAAATCAATCTCTTGGTAACTTCAGTACTTGTGTTTAAATCCTTTGCTATATCTTGTGAACCCTTGCTAGTAGATTAAAATCACATCTTTGAATAACCCATTTGATCCATAGATTGTTATATTGGTACTTGCTAGTTAAAATTAATTGTATGAATATTAGTTTGCTAACATATAACTTTTATTCTTGAATCTTTGAAATAACAACTTTTCAGCTTATAACTTGATTCCTTTGTGAAAGAATCAATTGGGAATTAATTGATGGACAAGTCATACACCTTTTCAAAATCCTTGAACATGTGAAATAAAGCATGATTTATTGTATTTATGTTCGGATAATTAAATTCTTAAGTTAAAGTGTTTAAGTGTATGTGCTTGTGTGAGGGTTGAATCGTAGGACATAGGTCAACCATTCTCGTCCTACATCACAAACTCAGTTTTCAGTCAAGCTACGTGTTCTCCACTCTGATAATGGTGGCGAATATGTTAATCAATGCTTCCGCACCTATTTCAAACACCATGGACTCGTTTATAAGGCATCGTGTCCTCAGAATCCTCAGTAGAATGGCGTAGCTGAGCGGAAGAACTACCATATTCTCAAAACTACACGAGCTTACTACATGGAACTCATGTTCTGACTTGATATTGGTTTGATGTGATGTCCACTATCATATATTTGCTCAACAGACTACCATCCAAAGTCTTAAATTTTAAGACTTCACTCCAGGTTTTGGCATCCTATGTCTCCCTACCCACAACCCTAATGCATCCTCCCCTAGCATTTGGCTGTGTGGCTTATGTGCATCTTCACAAAAATCAACAAACCAAATTGGATCTATGTGCTTTCCTTTGCCTTTTCTTGGGCTATATCGTGCACCAAAAGGGCTATCGATGTTATGATCCCTCTACCCGATGCATCTATGTGACTATGGATGTCAACTTCCTAGAGTTCGACACTTTTTTCTCGAACCCCAATTCTTCTCTTCAGGGGGAGACACAAGATGAAGAGCAAAATTGGTTGCATTTTGATTGGCCAAATAGTGAAACAATGGCAGATGAAGCACTAAGCCTAGGGTCAGTTGAGCCCATAGATGAAGCACCAAGCCCAAGGCCGATTGACCCCATAGGACTGGATGGGCCTATAGAGCAAAATACATCTTCAGGAAATAATACACCTTCGAAAATTGAACCAAGCTCCCCTTTTCTCAATACTTGCAGACCCATTTTGTAGAAACCTGAACCCAGAAAATAAATTAAATAAATAAGAAAGAAGGAAGGAAATTTAAAAAGGGCAAAATAGTAGGGTTCATCAACAAGTCCCCTGGTTTCGTCGAAAAATGCCCTTCTGTTCCTCATCGACGAAGTTTAGATGTTGTCAATGCAAAAATCCTGAACGATAGGAAATTTCAGGCTTCAAGCTTGTCGATGAACCTTTCCTTTCGTCAACAAACATCCTTCTGTAACTCATCGATGAAGACTCCATTTTGTCGGCGAGGTTGGCCTAGTCAATGACCTATAAATAGGATTTTTAATTTCTTCTTCATTAAGAAACTTAAAACCTCTCTCTCTCTCTCTCTCTCTCTCTCTCTCTCTCTCTCTCTCTCTCTCTCTCTAACCAATGCCCCTCACCTTCTTTCTATGATATTCTGCCATTCGTTGCTCGATCTGACAATTGAAAGTTACCATGAGGATCTGGGGGAAATTCTCTACATGTCTAGCAGAGTGGATTTTTGAATGGGGTCTTTCCTGGCATCACTCCAAAGTTGAGGTAAAGGTAGAAATGGGCTTTTTTCTAGCATTTAACTAGTTAAATGGGGTGTATGGGCCTGGGGATGTTTAATGTTTGCTAATCTGGGATTTGAGTTGATTAAATTGGAGAAATGTGTTTTCAAGGTTTTGGGCTCCGTATCGCCGTAGGGTGGGCTGTAGGAGCGTTGTAAGGACTTTTTCGGTAAATAGGTAATATGATTAAGTTAAGTTGGGATTTTTATTAAATATGATCTGATTAAACTATTATATATTTATTTATTTATGAGTTCAAAGATTATTTTGAAAACCAACCATTCAATAGAGATTTTACAAACCTAGGATATATGGTATGGTATTTTTAATAATATGAATGGTGGAAAATTTGATTTATCTTACGAACTAAAAATACAGTGTTTTCTTGGTTGTCTCCTGGATTGTGTTTGAATATTGAAATTGTGTGGCAGGTGAATAAATTTTATGGTTTATCGTGAAACCGAATTTGGGAATGATTGTGAAATATACTGGAACTGTTTGTGAAACATACTAGAATTGCTTGTGAATAATACAGAGATTTGATATGACAATTGTGAGCTAGGTTTTTATATGATGGTCGGGGGCCAAGTTTTATTTGATGACATGTGAGCTGGGTTTATTTGACGGCAAGGGACCGGTTTTTTATTTAATGGCTATTTGAAACAAAATGATTTAAACTACAGTTTTTTAATTACTTAAATTGCATGATATACTTTAAGAACCCTAGGGACCAATTGTTTTGTGAGCACGGTACTAATGCTAGTGATTGATTATCAGATCATGTGGATGAAGTAAGGGCATTAGGCCTGCAGCTTGGCAGTGGATGCCTACAGATGGACTTGCAGAGGGATATTTTGACTTTGTTTTGGGCTGATCACCCAGGCTTAGTCCAGCTTTCGGGCCGCACAACCCGTACCATAGGGGAAGTAAATGGTGTTAGTCACAGGGAGTGTCTTTTATGCATATCTGTAGATTTATGTAAATGATTCTATTTAATGAACTGTTTATACTATGGAACAAGACGAGTATTTTCAACTATATAAAGTGAGTACAATGTAAAATAGCTTTTTTTTCGGTTAAATGAAGGATGAATGTTTTCTGTAAATACTAAATTCATGCTGGCCACACACTGATTTTAACTTAGTCTTCCTTATTAAGAAGTGTCTCACCCCAATATACAAATTATCTTTTCAGGAAACACTAGGGATCATGTTTAGCAGGGCTAGAGGGGCCGAGCTAGTTGTAAAGTCTATGTATGTAGTGTGAATGGATTGAGTTTTATTGTTTGTACAGTATTATGGGTTGTAATATGGATATTGGAGACATTTATGTATACTAGTAATTAAAAATCTTGTAATGTGTTTGGAGAATGTTACTTATTTCTACTGCATTTATATTGGATATGGTATTAGGATCACAGATGTTACTTAAGTAGCACCCCAGGCCCTACGTGGCGGGTCGGGGCATTACACTTCTCTTGAGAATTTTCCTGAGGTAAGCACTCTTGACACGCCTTCAAATATAAGTGACTTGAATACTGACGTGTTCCTAAAATATACTAATTTAGGCCCCCATTTACCTTTGTTTTGCTCTCATTTATCTTGTAATTACCATTTCTTACCATAGTTCGGAGTTATGCAAGGTTTGTTTATGTTTCAGGAAAAACAAGTTAAAACCAAGGAGTTAAGCAATGTGAGAAGCGAAGGGAGTAATTGGGAAGAACAAAGCTCAAATCAGATGCTCAACCAAGCCCTTAGAGCCTCAATTCATCAAAGGAACTAAGACATGGTTCAACCATGTGGTGCGATCAGCTAACCCCCTGTCCAAGTCATAGAAGGAAGACTCCAAGGTTCAAACTGAGAGACAAATGTTGCAAGGTTTGGCCAAGTGCTCGACCAAGTGACCCTTAGGGGCGACCAAGTCAAGAACCTGAAGCTTACTAAGACAGAGATGCTGCAAGCCTCAACCAAGTGCTTAACCAAATGACCCAGAGGGAGATCTTGAGCTGAATTGAAGCTGAGATCTTGAGCTAAACTGAAGTTGAGATCTTGAGCTGAACTGAAGCTGAGATCCTATAAGTCTTCACCAGCAGCTCAACCAAAAAGACCAATAGGTGCAACCAGGTCAAGAATACTAAAGTTTGAATCCAATAATTCCCGAGAGCCTCGACCAGGGCGCAATTAGGGGAACATATGGGAATGACCTCATTGAAAGATACGAATTGCTTTGTGTCATTTTTTGTAGAACATTCCTATTTTGAATTTTAAACCTTGCAAACCCTCTTCGATATAAAATTTAGCTTCGCCTATGTGCCTAGGGTTCCTTTTTAGCTCCTCTTTGGTTAGTGACAAATCTAGAGAGTCTTTGGGTGCCATTTATATTAGGATTCAATGCTTTGATTTCAATTCATGTACTAGTTCATGCTCGGATTCATTGAAGGTTTGTGACAACCTTTGAGTTCTGGGTGCTGCTGCATAGATAACTGGTTCTCTATTGTATTCTTGATCGCTAGTGATAGGCCGTTGAGTTGAAATTAAAGCCATTTTTACATGCTTTCTTTACTCTGCTTTCATTTAAATACGTGCACTTTAAATACCTGTACTTTACTTTCCATGCACTTTTACATCTCTGATTGTATTGAGATCCTACGGTAAAGGATAGCCTAACTAGGGATTTAGTCACTTATATGGATTAGGCCATAGTCCATGTATGGGGTGGTCTCATGATCATTGGATAGAGTATACCCTGGTTCCGAATCATGCTCTAGACGATTGGTGTACCTTTGCTACTCTATGCCACTCAAATGGTTCACTTGATTGTTTAGCCTAATACAGATAGCTGACCGGACATAGCTTGTGATGCCCCGAACCTGCCAAGTGGGGCCCGGGTGCCACTTGTTCCAATCACCTGTATCTGATACCATAATTAACATGTACGCAGCGGAACATAAATAAATGACCTCAAATAAATAGCAGAGTTCTATATAACAGCCCAAAAACGAACACTATAACATTCAGATATCTATATCCACAACCAGTATTTAAAATATAATCTCGTACAAATATATCTATACATATATCAGTATCTCACTATACCCCAAAAAGAAACCACAAAAAATAATCCCAACCTAAGCCTTCAAACCCAGTCTTCAGAAGAACCTGAAAAATTGTTAATCCACTAGGGTGAGACACTTCTCAGTAAGGTTGGAATAAATTATAACAGTGTGTGACAAATGAGTTTTAATATCTACATAACAAAATAAACTGCTTCTCACATAATATCAATCAAATGAGAAAATGAACCATCAATAACATCCCCGACATCTAATATTATACACACATCCAATATGCACAAGTACATAATTTTTATGCAGGCAAAAGTCCCCAAGGATAGGCAAGATTACCCGCCCATACAAGTAGCTTCCCTATGCTCTGGTACTAAAAAATCTACCTACCAGAGCACTCACCTTACTCAGTAAGCCCTCAGGTGAACAATTACCTCACCGCTAGTATACACATCTTTAGTATTTTAAAGGCAAAGGTTTCCGAGGATCGGGATGTCTACCCGCCCATTCAAGTAGCATCCCTTTGCACTGATACCAAGAAACTACCTAGAAGAGCACTCGCCTTTCTCAGCAAACTCCTGGTGGTATGTTTACCTCACCACATGCACACACATGCATTCATAATATGCTATATCATTATTATTATGCTATAATAAAATTCACACGCGCATAGCACATCCACACATGAATCATGCAACTTATACTTCATCTTCCAATGTCCTTAGTATGTGGCCCACACAGAGCAACTGCGTACATGTCAGTATGTGGCCCATGTAGGCACCTACGTACTTTTTATCTACACGTGGCCCACACAGGCACCATTACCCACACAGGGTACATAATATGGCCCACACAGGCACCATTATCCACACAGGATATAACGTGGCCTACATAGGCACTACTATCCACACAGGATACATAACATGGCCCACATAGGCACCATTATTCACCAGTATCTAATCCCCATGACCTACCCGTCATACATCAGTAGAACAAGCTCCTTAACCTGCCAATGTCCTACCCCATATAAATGACAATATGACAAGCTCCTCGACCTGCCAACGTCATGTCATGATTTATATCTAGGCAATATAACAATCTCCTCATGCCAATATTATATTGAGATGCATACGAATAACCACACCAGTTAGTTCACACAGACGCATCAATGCATTACCACACAGGTATCCAACAGATCAATTCATTTCCCACACAGTATCCCAACAGATCAATACATTTCCACATAGGTGTCAAACATAACAATTTATTCATTATGTCATAATCATTCCAAACATCCCTGCATGCAAACCCAAATACCACAGTAATTCATATTCAATTTATTAGGAAAAATTGTTCCCATGTCACACGAATTTAATATCATATGCAATTATTCCAAATATAAACCTTAAACCAAAATCATCATTTTTCTAGTAATCAGGCTATTTTGAAAATCATATAGATAAATAATAAATTTCATATGCTCGTAAATAACTGGTTCACCTTAATAAAATACTGATATAATTTTATTTCCCATTACCTGATTTCCTGAATCATGCCTGCAAGGCTCCCAAAATTATACCTGCGGCGCTCACCCGAACCCTGATTCAATCAAATCAACCCCAATAAAATATTATTTTAACATTTCCTAATTTACAATAATTAAATACCAATTAATTTCTAAATTACCCGATTTATCCTAGTTTTGGGGCTATTTCCACAACGACCTCACGAGAAATTCGCTCCGCTAGATTTGTAGAGAATCATCCCTAGATTCTCATGGTGGTGTCCGATCGCCCATTTGGCTTAAAATTTAGGAAAAATTGAGACAAGAATGAGAATTTGGCTTACTCCAAGAGATATGCCCACACTACTCCTATGACAAATCCACTTTGGTAGATATGTCGGTGGCGGAGAATGGAGTTTGGTGGTATTTTTGGATTTTCAATTGGGTAAGAATCCGCCGCGAAATCGTAAAAAGAAGAGGAGTGGAGAATGTGGGCTAAGAGAATTTCTTTTTCTATTTTTTCCTTCTTTCCCTTCCTTTGTTTTGCGGCGTGTGAAGGAGTTTTTTTTTCTCCTTCTATTCTCTTCCTACTTCTCCAGGAAACTTAAACACTAAGTTTTCCATTTTTTTTTCTTTCCTTTATCCTTACTTTAACCTTTTATATATACTTATATATATATATATATATATATATATATATATATATATACTAATATATATATATATACTTATATATACTTACTTATATATACTTATATATATATATATATCCAAAATCCTCAAATTTCTTAATTTAATTATTTTCTTAATAATAATTAATTAATTAATAATAATAATTTTTTAATTAATTTTTTTATGTATTATTATTATTATTATTAATTTTTTTTGGGTCGTTACATAGCTAGTGCACATGACAGTCTAAGTTCAATTCATAATATGAGACCTGCTTTCTAGGAGTAGCAATAATATAGTTTTGCATGCTTTCGAAGTTATTAGAAAAACCCTTTTCAAAATCTCTCATTTTTCCCTTTTACACAAAGTATAGTAAACTAGACTGGAAGTGGTAAATAACTGCAATGTAGTCCCTATGGATCAACACCCGACTTACTCATTATTTTACTGAACTTGGGATAGTTAGGTTTATAAATTTTATCTTTGGTAGTTAAGGACCCAAGCTTTGATGAGCCTACCAAATACTCCTGCTGGATATACATTACCTTTCAGGGAAAATTGTGGCAAGCCACCTAATAGATACTTTCCTGATGTTAAAGAGCGAAGATCACAGTATCCAACTGCCAACTACATGTCTACCAGGTGATTATCCGAACCCCTCAAAGAATTTGTGCATGTACTTTCCTCAAGTCAAGTTCCAACTATTATTCAAGAAGCCTACTTTGATCCAAAATGAATTTAGGCAATAAGGGAAGAAATGGAGGCACTACTAAAGAATGACACGTGGACCATAGTTCCGTTACTTGAAGGGAAGAAAGCAATAGGACGCAAATGGGTATTTTCCATCAAACACAAAGCAAATGGATTGGTCGAAAGGTATAAAGCAAGACTGGTGGCAAAAGGCTCCACACAAACATATGGAGTAGACTACCAAGAGACTTTTTCACCAGTTGCAAAACTAAGCGCTGTAAGAATATTGTTATCTCTTGCACCTAACCTTGACTGGACATTACACCAATTTGATGTAAAAAAATGCCTTTCTACATGGTGACCTTGAAGAAGAAGTGTACATGGACCTTCCTCTGGGCTACATGATATCTACTAAAACCAAGGTCGTGTGCAAACTTCAACGAGCACTATATGGACTTAAACAATCACCTCGAGCATGGTTTGGGCGGTTTAGTCTAGCAATGAGGAAATACAAAATTCAAGCAAAGCAACTCAGACCATACACTATTTCTGAAGCAAAAATTGGGCAAGGTAACCATAATGATAGTCTATGTGGATGACATGATTATCACAGGAGATGATGAAGAAGAAATATCTAGATTGCAGAAGGAGTTGGCCATCGAATTTCAGATGAAGAACTTGGGAGGACTCAAGTACTTTTTGGGAATTGAACTTGCTAGGTCCAAACAAGAAATATTTCTTTACCAAAGGAAGTATGTGTTGGATGTATTAACTGAGGTAAGAATATTGGAGTGCAAACTAGTCATTACTCCAATTGTTCAAAACCATAGACTTGGAGAATACTCAGATCAAGTACCAACGAATAAAGGGAAGTACCAAAGGTTAGTTGGCAAACTTATATGCCTTTCACATACTTGTCTAGACATTGCATATGCTCTAAGCGTAGTTAGCCAATTCATGCATAATCCTAGTGAAGATTATATGGATGTTGTAACCCAAAAACTAAGATACTTGAAGTCCTCTCCTGGGAAGGGACTCCAAATACTAAGATACTTGAAGTCCTCTCCTGGGAAGGGACTTATGTTTTCAGAGAATAGTCATTTAAGAATGAATGACTAAATAGATGCAGATTGGGATGGAAATATCTCAGATATAAGATATACTTTAGGTTATTTTATGTCTGTTAGTGGGAATCTTGCTACATGGAGAAGCAAAAAGTAGAAGGTGGCTGCACTTTCTAGTGCCATGGTAGAATTCCATGGAATGGTAAAAGGAATTTATGAACTACTCTGGATCAAGAAACTCCTATTTGAACTAGGCTTCACCTCTACTTTAGAAATGGATCTTTTTTGTGACAACAAAGCCGCTATTGCAATATCTCATGACCCAGTCCAACATGACCGTACAAAACATGTGGAAGTGGATTGATATCAAGGAAAACCTGGAAGCGAAAAAAATTCGATTTCCATTTGTGAAATCCAAAGACCAACTAGCAGACATACTCACAAAGGCAGTATCAAGCAAAGAGTTTCACAACTCACTAAATAAGTTATGCATTAGAAACTTATATGCATCAACTTGAGGGGGAGTGTTGGCGTGAGCTATGAGAAATTAATTTAGGAAAGACATGGCTATAGATGTAAATCCTCATTGTTGTGAATTTTGTATTAATTGTTGTGATATCTGTATTACCAAAATAGGATTGTAAGTTTTCCTATTTAAATGTATTCTTTCAATGTAAAAAATATGGGAGAGGAAATAAAATCATAGCAGAATTGACTGCAAAATTAACAGTTAATCCAATAATGTTTTTTAAAGTAAAAATACACTTACACACTTAAACTATATTCTTAATTATAAATGGCTCCTTAAATTTTTTATTAGTGTCACTTACACCCTCTAAATTATTGTTGTATAAAACCCCCCAAATATGCACAACGGAATACTTATATATATATATATATATATATATATATTTGTATGTAAAGAATCAAACACAATGTAGCACTTTAATGGTGAATATATAGAACAATACACAACCACAACAAGTAAATGAAATTAAGAACAATCACAATGACACAAGGAATTATGTGGTTTGGTAATGCCTACATCCACAAGAGCAAATGACATGGATTCACTATCTTCTTGTGTAAATTATAAGAATAATACAATCCTCTCAACAATTCTCTCAACAACTATCAACCAACTCTCTAAATACATTAGATATGACATATATATATATATATAGAGAGAGAGAGAGAGAGTTCCTAGAGGTTTTCCCTCCAAACTCCAACCATACTAACATCCACCTTTCAAAATTTGAAATCTGCACTAGGCATCCCGAGTCAAACCGTCGATGATTTTAGACAAAATAGAAATTCATTCAGACACTGCCCTAAACTGTTGATGGTTACAGGGCTACCATTGACGGTTTGCCCTGCTGCACCTTGATTTCCTTCATGCTTTCCCTTTGTGTATGCTCTCCATTCAGTATGTGAGCCATAATTTATAACAATTGTCAAAAAGAATAATAAAGTTAATGCTTATTGATGTGTCCCTAAAATGCACTATTTTAGGCCCCCATTTACCTATGTTTTATCCTCATTTATCATGTATTTATCCTTCCATATCATAGTTCAGAGTTATGCAAGGTTTGTTCATGTTTCAGAAAAATTAGGTTAAAACTGAGGAGTTAAGCAATACAAGAAGCCAAGGGAGTAATTGGGATACACAAAGCTTAAATTAGATGTTCAACCAAGCTCCAAAAGCTTCAACTCATCAAAGCAATTGAGACTTGGTTCGATCAAATGGTGCGACCAGCTAACACAAGGGGTGACTAGGTCACAAAAGAAAGACTCCAAAGTTCAGATTAAATGTAAGATGCTACAAGGTTCGACTATCAGCTTGACCGGGAGACTCTGAGGGACAACTAGCTTAAGAACCTGAGATTGACTGATCTAGAGATCTTGAGAGTCTCGACCAACAGCTCAACCAAGTGACCCTGAGGGGTGATCAGGTCAAGATCCCAAGATTTACTAAAGCTGATATCCTACAAGTCTTGACCATCGGTGTGACCAGCAGACCTATAGGTGCAGCTAGGTTGAGAATACCTGAAGTTTGAATCCCAAAATTCTCGCAATCCTCGACCAAGGTGAGATGAGGAAAGACATAGGTATGACTTGGTCGATATACATGAGCGCCAGCAATCTTTTATACGAGATTTTTTGCAGAACTTTCCTGTTTTGAATTTTTAACTTTGTAAAATCTCTTGGATATAAAAATTAGCTTTGTTTATGTGCCTAGGGTTCCCCTTTGGTAACTCTTTGGTTAGTGATAGACCTAGAGAGTCTTTGGGTGCCACTTAGAGTAGCCACGGGCCATGACCTTACGCCCACACTACACATCATTATGAAAAAGTTAGATTAGTTATTGTCCATAGGACAACAACCTCAGTCAGTGACATGTGCAGAGGTGTGTGCCATCAGCTCTGATCCTTCACACACTTGTTATAATTGCCCCCACGCGACTCCCTCGCCTGATTTTGTGCAGGAGGAAGTTAAGACCACCCATAATTGGTATGATATGTTGCCTAATGATCACTACTCTAACAAGGACAATCCTAGGTGGAGTAAGCATCCTAACTTCTCTTGGAGGCCATAAGCTCTGGGTTTTCAATCTCAAAGACCTTAACAATCACCCATTGCTTCATCTCCTCTCCCATTTTAGAATTCTTAAAATCCTCCTATGTTTGCCCCTAGACAATCAACATTTCAATCACCATCTCCTCCTTAACCCCAATATGATAGATCTTTCTAGGAGACGGTGTTGAAAGCCCTCAAAGGCATTGAGGCTGATCACCAAGTTGATTGGCAAGTACTCCACTCTCACTCCCAGTTGATTGCTAATCTAGAAGCTACCATGGGCTAACTAGCTACATCTTTGAGTAAGAGAGATGAGGGTAAATTGTCAAGTTAGCCTCTAGTGAACCATAAGGGTCAATACATGGTAGAATGTAAGCCAGCTGCTGGACCTTCATCGTACCATAAGCAAGCCTAGTCTGGAACCATTCTTCGAAGTGGTAGGGAGGTAAACAATAAGGTTGGGGAGAAGTAGACTAAGGAAAAGGTAGGGAGAAGATGAGGGAGGAGCTTGATGATGAACCATGAATTCTCTTTCTCCTAATCCGGTAGCTGATACCGAGACACCTACCCCCTCCAATGATGAAGCACTTCCCCATTATGTCCCTACAGTGCCATTCCTTGTAGCCCTTTATGCACCCTCTAAATCTAAGAAGGAAACCAATATTGAGTCCATCATAGACATATTTAGGCAAGTAAAGGTCAATATTCCTCTCTTAGATGCTATCAAGCAAGTGCCTGCGTATGTCAAGTTCCTCAAGGACTTGTGCACGCAAAAGCGCAAGTCAAGGATGCACATGAACAAACAAGTTAGGTTAACCAAGCATGCAAGCTCAATTCTTTTAGGTCATATTCTTCCAAAACTTAAAGACCTCGGCACTCCCATTATCTCATGTGTAATTAGCGATTGCACCATTGATAGAGTTGTTTTGGATTTGGGAGCGAGTGTGAATGTATTTCCATACTCGGTTTACAAGCAATTCAATGTAGGAGAGCTGAAACCTACCTTGGTCACCTTGAGTTTCACTGACTGATCAGCAAAAAGGCCTTGGGGCGTGATAGAGGACGTCTTGGTCAAATTCGAAAAGTTCTACTATCCTGTTGACTTCCTTGTCTTGGATATGGAACCCTTCGAACCAAGGATCTAATCCCTGTCCTATTGAGATGACCATTCTTAGCTATGGCTAATGCCTACATTCAGTGTAGGACTGGGATCATGGATGTGTCCTTTGGCAACATGCAGCTCTAACTAAATGTATTTTATGCTTCCCAACATCCACCCGATAACGTCCAAGTTGTGGATGTTGACATGATTGATGAATGTGTTAAGGAAGTGACCCCCTTGATTATGTGGAGGGACCCTTTAGAGGATATACTTCAGCCTGATAACCCCTCTATATTTTTCCTAGAGGACCCGTATGAGCATATTTATGCCATTCACAACTTGGTCTCTAGCCTAGAGGGAAGACTATGGGTATATGAGACTTGATTTACTAAGGACATGGTGGAAGAAACTCCTATCTTCGAATTGGGGTATGTTCGAATTGAGCATTCATTGCATCTGGCTAAAGACGGTAAACTTAACGCTTTTGGTAGGCAACCCAATTGTATTTTTATTTTTCTTTATTCTTTGAGTCCTTAGGTAGTACATTGTAGAAGTAGATAGGGTTTAAGGTCCTTATAATAGGTTTTAGGTTAATTGGGGGCACAACTAGGGCTTGACCAGCACTCATAGGTGTGACATGGTCGAAGCCCTAAAAGTCTTCTAAACTTCTAAGTCTCGAGAGGTTCGACTAGGGGCGTGACTAGCACTGCCTCTAGTACAACCTAGTCGAGTCCTCGAGTCCTGTAAACTTCCAAATTACCAAAAGGTTCGACCAGGGGCGCGACCAGCACTCATCTTTGGTGCGTCTTGGTCGAGATTCAGTTGTCTTGTTTCTGATAGGTGTGTGACCAAGGCTGACCAGCACAGGGATGGTGCAACCATGTCAAAATTGTTAATAACTCATTTTAAACCCTTTTCTCCTGCGAAGCTCAAACCATTCCTTCTCCTTATTCCTTGGTTTTCCCTCATTACACCCACACCCAACCTAGTCACCCAAGCCTCTTCCACTTTCCTTGAGCTCCAGCGACCCTCTAGTTACCCTCTGGCGATCAACCCTAGCTCCATTGTCCCTTTCTCGCGTGAGTCTTCCTTTCTAGTGCACCTAGGGCTTGTCCCCTTGCCTTCCCCTACGGTTGTGGCTCCTCTTTTCACTTTCAAGCACCTATGTCCCTTCCTCTTCTCCTTTTTTCATTTTCCACACCACCTATAAATCTCTACCTTCCCCACCATCCATCCATTATTTTCTAGAAGATGCCTCATTGTTCAGAATCTCAGGCTACTACCAAGCAACCCTAATCCTCATGATCCACTTCCAAGAAGAAGAGAGTTCAGGGTCAGTAGAGGGAGAAGTCGTCATCCAGATTCGAGCACACTCCACCTACACCGACGAAGTTGAGGGGTTAAGTAGCCTAGAGTGCACAAGCACAGTCTTCCAAAAGGCCAAGGGCATTGAGGATGACCCTTGAGGACTATGACTTTTGGCCCATGTATCGGTTCTAGTTATACAAGACTCGTGCCCTCACCAGGAGGAGATGTTGTGTTAAGGTCCTTGAGAGGAGAAAGATGTTCCATTACAAGATCCCGCCTACCACCACATATCATCTGGAATTGGTGCAAGTATTCTACTAGCACTTGCACCATGATCTGTAGACGGGAGTTTATTTGTAGAGACCCAAAGAATTATAATAATTAAATAATTAAAGGAAGGAGGAAAAGAGAATTTTAAAAAAGTGGTTTCAGCAGGGTCTCATCGATGAACATAAGGCGCTCGTCGACAAGCAACCTTCTTGGGCTTGTCGATGTGGACTTATGTATCGTCGATGAGAACTTACCGAGAGGGGTTTAGTAGAGCCTGAATTTCATCGACAAGGGTTACGAGTTCATTGACGAACTCCCTTCATGTACTCGTCGACGAAGTGACGTGTCTCATCGATGAATCCGCACCTTATAAATATGCTAAACTCAGGGTTTCAGCGAGAAATCTCATGCAAATTTCCTTTCTCTCTCTAAGTTTCGTCTCCCCCTCCATCTCTCTAGATTTTCGATTTCAATTCTTGCCAATTCGATGATCGGAAGCCGCCACGCTACCCCTAGGAAGATTCTTTACAAGTCTGCTGGAGTAGTTTGTTTGTTAGGCCAACTTGGGCACCATCCCAAAATCTGGGTAAGTTGGCTATTTTAAGTTTTATAAAGTATTTGGTGTTTCTAGACTGAGTAAAATGCTTTAGATAGAATAATACTAAAGTTTTGTTGGGAAAAATGTAATTTCAGGGTGTTGAACTGGGGAACATAGAGGTGTAGGTTTGGTTTAAATTGTGGGCTTCTCAGTAAGCCAAGTAAGGAGATAAATTAAGTCAGTATTTTCATGAAATTATTTATTAATATACAACATTTACTTTCAGGAAAGTATGTATTTTATAGAACTATGTTTGGGAATACTGTTGTTGAACAAAGAAATGGTTTTAACACATTTTATAAGGAAATATGATTTCAAAACAAATTATGAGTTTAGAAGGCTACTTACATTTGTGTGGCATGAGTATAATATTTCCATGAAAATTATGTTATATTGAAATATTATGATTTTTCCAAGATGAGCATGTTATAGTAGTTTTTAGGAAAACCATAAAAACAGTACATGAACTATGGTTTTAAGAATATTATATTACACGGTGCAATAATTTCATGTTTAATTATGTTATGTTATGTCAGCATAAATGTAGTGATTTTTACTTTATGAATTATGTCGACATAAATGCTGTGATTTTTACGTTATAAATTATGTCGGCATAAATGCCGTGATTTTTATGATATGAATTATGCTGGAGTTTATGCCGTGATTATGTATGATATGTAAGAAATCATGAAATATGTTTATGTTAAATGTTACTTAGAAATATGAAACAACTATGTTTTAATATGGAAAGTATTATATGTTATTAGAACCCGGATAGTTTAGTTCAGTTTTATGAAGTACGATACCGTAGCTATAAGTTCATGATTATGTTTATGTTAGTGCTACCACACATCTTATGTAGAATGTGGGAGATGGCAATCAATGTGGCTTTATGGGAGTGTTGTAGTTCCCCTGGTAGTCCGGCACAGGTGGAACATGTCCATCGTACTTACACACCTATGTTTGACTTAGCATGGTTGGCCAACCATTGCTAGTTCCCACCTTTGGGCCGCACAACCCTGTCATGTGGGGGGTAAGACATGACAATAGCTAGGTAATAAGTAAGTATGATATGGTTATATAAGATGATTTTTTAATACATAAATTTAGTACGTTAAACTACGTTATGTTAAATCATGTTTTATTCAGATACAACTGTTTATACTAGATATGAATTATGCACTGTTTATATGTATATCACGAAAAATACTCATATTGCCACACACTGATATTAGTTTATCTCCTTTATTGAGAGGTATCTCACCCTATCCATACAAACATTTCAAGGAATCCAGGTAGAAGGGCGGATAAAGCTTCGCAGCAGTAAGAGTTGGCTAAACTACCTTGTAAGAAGGGTAGGTGAGATAGGATTAGATGAGTTTTTGTGATTATGACCCTAGGATACTTTTTGGGTCTTTTTGTTGATGATTGTATATATATATGACAGATTCAATAGAACTCTGGTATGGTTTCTGGTATTGTATGACATGTATGTAATTTTATGTTTTTTGCTGCTCAGGTATCAGAATTGTATGATAGGTATATCCTTGGTACTCAGGGGTCTAGGTTGATCATGATTATGACATGTTAGCAGGATGTTAGAATTGTTATTATTATTACTACATGGAAAAAAAATAATAATATGGTAAAATAGGTAGGTTGTTATAGTTTGGTATCATAGTTTAGGATGCTAAGTTCTACAGACTCTAGAGTGCAGCGGAAACAATATCAGAGTATAAAAAAAATAATTTGAAGTTTTGTTCTACAGTTTAGAGGTAGGACTTCCGTGGTAGTTTCAGTGTCTTTCCTAGGGTGACGATTTCAGGAAAGCCATAGTAAACTATTGTCGGGTTGTGTTTCTAAGGTATGAGACTAAATCTTGAATTAAGATAAGGATGTCAAGATAGAAGGGATACTAAAAGTTTTGGTTAGATATGTAAATTATAAGGATAGGGTCCCTTAGTTATGTTTATTGTCTTTTTAGGATGGACCCTAGTGGTGACAGTGCTTATGCGAGCAGTAATGAGGGTGTAGGGCCCTCGGGTGCAGGCGGGGCTGATTCAGATGCGGTACTATGTAGTGTAGCTCAACAGATCATGGCTAAGATCGCACGGAGCTCCAAAGAGCAGGGAGGCCCGTCTGTAGGCCATAGGTGTACAATAGATAAATTCACTAAGATGAACCCTTCAGCATTTTCAGGAGGAGCTGATCCTGTAGTCGCTGAAAATTAGATGCAAGAAATTGAAAAAGTATTGGTGGTGCTACAATACACGGAGGAGAAGAGGGTCTTATTTGCCACCTATAAGCTAACAAGAGAGGCCGAGAGATGGTGGAGTGTGGTAAAACTATTAGAGGAACAGAGGGCGATGCCCATAGCTATAACCTGGTGCCATTTTAAAGATTTGTTCTTTGATACATACTTTTTGGCCACTATCAGGGAGGTCAAAGTAGAGGAGTTCTTGAATTTGAAGCAAGGACAACAAGCAGTTCAACAATATGTGGAGAGGTTTATAGAGTTGTCCTGCTTCGCCCCGTACATCATACCTGAAGAGGTAAAGAAGGCAAGACAGTTTGGAAAAGGCCTGAGGTGAGAAATATAAAAACAGGTAGAAGGACTTTGCTGAATTGGTAGACAGAGCAGCTATAGCTCAGGCTAGTGAGCAGATGGGTGCAGAGGAGCAGGGACAGAAGAAGAGGTCCAATCCTTCAGGATTTCAGTAGGGATCTAGTCGAGGCCAAAGGAGGAGAGAAAATTATGGCAGGATATAGAGGTAGGAGGTAAGAGGTAGTGAGACTTAGGGTATGCAGATCTACCCAGTTTGTCATACATATGGAAAGAGACACTTGGGAGAGTGTCGAGTAGGGAAAGGTGTCTGCTATTGTTGTTGTGTACCAGGACATTTAATACAAGATTGCCCTACACCACCTGGTACCGCACTTGCTCCCAGACCGCACCAAGGAAGTTATCAGGTGCCTTGTGGAGGCTAGTAGAGGAATGTAGCCCCGGTGAGGGTTTATTCTTTGACATCGGGAGACGCGAAGGCCGCAGACGACTTTGTGACAGGTACCTTAATTGCATTATCATATCAAGCTATTGTTTTATTTGATATAGGTGCCACACACTCCTTTGTGTCTGTGGGATATGTTAAATTATTTGGTGTTGAGATACAGTTATTAGATGTTGAATTGTCAGTAGCAACACCGACAGGGTCAGTGGTGAGGTGTCGTAGGGTGCTCAGGGGCTATCTAGTAGAAATTCAGGGGAGAGTATTACCAACTGACCTAATTATGCTAGATATATATATGGATTCGATATAATACTAGGTATGGGCTGGTTGACTACTAACCATGCTAGTATTGACTGTCATTTGAAAGAGGTGATATTCAGACCACTAGTAAAATAAGAATTCAGATTTGTGGGATCATGGGTGCATTCCCCACCTTGGTTAGTGTCAGCTATACAGGCAAAAAGACTACTCGTGGACGGATGTCAGGGGTTTATAGCCTATGTAAAGGAAGTGTCAGGAAATAAATTGAAGCTTATTAGTACACCAGTGGTTAAGGAATTTCCAGAAGTTTTTCCAGGGGAACTACCTGGGTTGCCTCTCGACCACAAGATAGATTTTTCTATCGACGTACTTCCAAGGACAACACCGATCTCTAAATCTCCTTATCGAATGGTTCCAACAGAATTAGGAGAATTAAAAGATCAGTTGCAGGATTTATAGAATAAAGGGTTTATCATACCTAGTGTATCACTCTGGGAAGCTCCAGTGTTATTTGTGAAAAAGAAGGATGGGTCTATGAGGACGTGGATAGATTACAGGGAAATAAACAAAGTAACAATTAAGAACATGTATCCTCTACCCTGTATAGATGACTTATTGGATCAGTTTTAGGGTATACGGGTCTATTACAAGATCGACCTAAGGTCAGGTTATCAGCAGGTGAAAGTTAAAACCGAGGACATCTCAAAGACAACTTTTAGGACCAGGTATAGGCATTATGAATTTCTAGTTGTTCCATTTGGTCTGACAAATGCTCCTGCTATATTCATGGATTTGATGAATATTATCTTTCATTAGTATTTAGACCAGTTCGTTGTGGTTTTCATTAATGACATATTGGTCCACTTGAGGAGTTTTGAGGAGCATGAGACAGACCTAAGGCTAGTACTTCAGATGTTCAGGGAAAAAAAATTGTATGCCAAGTTTAGCAAATGTGAATTCTGGTTAGAGGAAGTTGCATTTCTGAGGCATGTTATATCAGAGGATGGAATTTCGGTAAATCCCAGCAAGCTAGAGGCAGTAATGAATTAGGTCAGGCCAAGAAATGTACAGAAAGTCAGGAGTTTCTTAGGATTGGTAGGTTATTACCGACGGTTTGTAGAAGGATTCTCAGCATCATCAAGGCCTATGACATGACTAACTAGAAAGAATGTTAGGTTTGAATGGAATGACAGTTGTGAGCAGAGCTTCCAGGAATTGAAGCAGAGGCTCGTCACAGCACCAGTATTGACCATTCCATCAAGAGGTAATGGTTATGTGATCTATTGTGACACATCTTTGAGGGGGCTTAGATGTGTATTGATGCAACAGGGTAGAGTGGTCGCATATGCCTCTAGACAATTGAAAGAAAATGAAAAGAATTATCCCACTCATGATCTAGAATTGGCTGCAGTGGTTTATGCATTGAAAATTTGGAGGCATTATCTGTACGACTAGAAATGTGAAATATTTTTAGATCGTAAAAGTTTAAAGTACTTCTTCATGCAGAAGGAGTTGAACATGCGGCAAAGAAGATGGTTAGAGCTCATCAAGGATTATGATTGAACTATCAGCTACCATTTAGGTAAATCTAATGTGGTGGCTGATGCTCTGAGTCAAAAATTAGGGGAAACAACACAGTTAACAGCAGTAGTTCAGCACATGATCCTAATGGACTTGGAGAAGCTTGGCAAGGAGTTAGTAGAAAGTGATCACTAGGAATTTATTGCCAACTTGGTGGTGCAGGCTACCCTATAGGAAAAGATTAAAGTAGCTCAGAAGAATGACGTTGAGTTGATGAAGTAGATAGAAAAGGTACATGACGGTCGGGGGGAGGAGTTCAGTATTTCTGATTATGAAGCTTTGAGGTTTCGTACCAGGTTGTGCGTGCCTGCAGATGAGGATATAAGAAAGGCAATCCTTGAGGAGGCTCACATGTACCTATGCATGGTACATCCCAGTAGCACCAAAATGTATCAAGATTTGCAAGAGTATTTCTAGTGGAGCAGCATGAAGAAAGAGATTGCCGAATTTGTGCAAAAGTGTTTTGGCATGCCAGCAGGTAAAGGCTGAGCATTAGAGGCCGGTGGGCTAGCTATAGCCACTTTACATCTCAGAGTGGAAATGGGATCACATTTCTATGGACTTCGTGACGGGTTTACCATCGGCGCGGCAGGGATAAAATGCTATTTGGGTGGTCGTAGATCAACTGATGAAGACCACTCACTTTATTCATATTAAAGTCAACTACTCCATGGACAGATTGGCAGAAATATATATTCAAAAGATAGTATGATTGCATGGTTTGCCAATGTCTATAGTATAAGGCCGAGACCCACGTTTCATGTCACGATTTTGGAGAAGTCTACAGGAGGCTCTAGGGTCTCAGTTATCATTCAACACGACATTTCATCCTCAGATGGATGGGCAGTCAGAGAGCACAATTCAGATATTAGAGGATATGCTATGGGCATGTGTGATGGATTTTGGGGGTAGTTGGACCTAGTATTTGCCGTTGGTAGAGTTTGCATACAATAACAGCTATCAAACCAACATCGGCATGGTACCTTAAGAGGCGTTATATGGTAGGTGGTGTCGTTCTCCTCCATACTGGGATAAGATAGGTGAGAAGCGAGTTTTGGGACCAGAAATAGTGCAGTAGGTGTATGATAAAGTCTGACTTAATTGAGATAGAATTAGTGCAGCTCAAAGTTGACAGAAAAGCTACGCTGATAATCGCCACTGAAAATTGGAATTTGAAGTGGGAGACCATGTGTTTCTGAAAATAGCACCACTGAAAGGTATTATGAGGTTTGGGAGGAAGGGTAAGCTGAGCCCTAGGTTTGTTGGCCCTTTTGAGATACTTGAGAAAGTGGGGTCAATTGCCTATTGGCTAACTTTACCACCAATTTTGTCCAAAATACATGGGGTGTTTATGTTTCTATGCTGAAGAAATACGTCCCAGATCCCTCCTACGTGGTCAGTTATGCAGAGATAGAACTCAGAGATTCACTAGCTTATGAGGGGATACCAGTGCAGATCTTAGACAGGAAAAAACAGGAATTGCGTAATAAGAAAATTCCATTAGTAAAAGTCCTGTGGAGGAATTATGCGGTGGAAGAAGCTTCATGGGAACTTAAGGAAGAAATGCATCAGTAGTACCCACATTTGTTCTATGGGGACCAGTAGTAAACAGAGGGAAAGCAGTAATAATTCAAGTAAAGTAGATAAGGTTTGATTTATTTTATGCTAAGCAGGATAATGTATGTATAAGTGTTATTGTAGGTTATAGGATAGGAAGTATTTTGATTTTGGGAGAATTTTATTTTATGTATATTATGTAATCTCCTACAACCCTGAATGTAATCATGGTATTCCTCTGCCACAAGTGAGGGTAAGTAATGAAATAAGTAGTTCATTTTCCTCAAAGGATGGAGTTCAATATAGATAGTAAATTTCAAGGAAGAAATTTTTATAAGGAGGAGAGAATGTAGAGACTCGAAAAATTATAGTAATTAAATAATAAAAGGAAGGAGGAAAAAAGAATTTTAAAAGGGGGTCTCAGTATGGTCTTGTCGATGAATGTAGGGTGTTTGTTGACGAGCCCAGATAAGCATCCTTATTGGGCTCGTCGACATGGACTCATGTCTCGTCGACAATAACTTACCGAGAGGGGTTTAGTAAAGCCTGAATTTCATCGATGAGGGTTACGAGTTCGTCAACGAACTCCTTTCATGGACTCATCGATGAGGTGACGTGTCTCGTCGATGAATCCGCACCTTATAAATATGCTAAACTCGGGGTTTTTGCAAGAAATCTCATGCAAATTTCCTCTCTCTCTCTCTCTCTAAGTTTCATCTCCTCTTCCTTCTCTCTAGATTTTTGGCTTCGATTCTTGCCAATTCGATGACCGAAAGCCACCACGCTACTCCTGGGAAGATTCTTTACAAGTCTGCTGGAGTAGTTTGTTGGTTAGGCCAACTTGGGTACCATCCCAAAATCTTGGTAAGTTGGTTATTTTAAGTTTTATAAGGTATTTGGTGTTTCTGGACTGAGGAAAATTCTTTAGATAGAATAATACTGAAGTTTTGTTGGGAAAAATGTAATTTTAGGGTGTTGAGCTAGGGAACTCACGGGTATAGGTTTGATTTAAATTGTGGGCTACTCAGTAAGCCAGGTAAGGGGATAAATTAAGTCAGCATTTTTATGAAATTATTTATTAATATACATCATTTATTTTCAGGAAGGTATGTATGTTATAGAACTATGTTTGGGATACTACTATTGAACAGGGAAATGGTTTTAACATATTTTATAAAAAAATATGATTTCAAAACAAATTATGAGTTTAGAAGGCTACTTACATTTGTGTGGCATAAGTATAATATTTCCATGAAAATTATGTTATATTGATATATTATGATTTTTCCAAGATAAGCATGTTATAGCAGTTTTCAAGAAAACCATAAAAACAGTATAGGAACTATGATTTTAAGAATATTATGTTAAACAGTGCAAGAATTTCACATTCAAGTATGTTATGTTAAGCCGGCATAAATGCCATGATTTTTACGTTATGAATTATGCCAGCATGAATGCCGTGATTTTTACGTTATAAATTATTCCAGTGTAAATGACATGATTATTACGTTATGAATTAAGTCGGCGTTGATGCTGGGATTATGCATGATATGCAAGAAATCATGAAATATGTTTATGTTAAATGTTACTCTGAAATACAAAACAACTATGTTTTAATATGGAATGTATTATATGTTAGTGCAACCCAAATAGCTTAGTTCAGTTTTATGAAGCACGGTACCGTAGCTATATGTTCACGATTATGTTTATGTTAGTACTACCACACATTTTATGTAGAGTGTGGGAGATGGCAGTCAATGTGGCTTTATGGGAGTATTGTAGTTCCCTTGGTAGTCCAGCATAGGTAGAACAGGCCCATCATACTTACACACATATGTTTGACTTAGCATGGTCGACCAGCCATTGCTAGGTCCCGCCTTCGGGCCGCACAACCCTATCATGTGGGGGGTAAGACATGACAATAGCTAGCTATCCATTCTGGGTAATAAGTCAGTATGATATGGTTATATAGGATGATTTTTTAGTACATAAATTTAGTACGTTAAACTACATTATGTTAAATAATGTTTTATTCAGATTTGAATTATGTACTTTTTATATGTATATCACGAAAAATACTCATGTTGCCACACACTAATATTAGTTTATCTCCTCCACTGAGAGGTGTCTCACCCTAGCCATACAAACATTGCCACACACTGATATTAGTTTATCCCCCCCACTGAAAGGTGTCTCACCCCAGCCATACAAACATTTCAGGAAATTCAAGTCGAAGGGCGGATAAAGCTCCGCAGCGGTAAGAGTTAGCCAAACTACCTTATCAGAAAGGTAAATAGGTGAGATAGGATCAGATGGGTTTTTTTGATTATGACCCTAGGATATTTTTTGGGTCTTTTTGTGGATGACTCTATATATATGACAGATTTAGTGGAACTCTGGTATGGTTTCTGGTATTGTATGGCATGTATGTAATTTTATGTTTTCCACTGTTTAGGTATCAGAGTTGTATGACAGGTATATTGCTGGTACTCATAGGTACAAGTTGATCATGATTATGATAGTTTAACAGGATGCTAGAATTGTTAATATTATTACTACATAGAAAAAAAATAATATGGTAAAATAGGCAGGTCGTTACACTGGTCCTTTGCTCCCGCCCCAACATTTGCTGCGCCACCTAGAGCACCTGCTCCACCATGTATCCCACTGTATATACCTGCTCCTTCTGATCCACCAACGGTTCCCGTCTCGTACCCACCACCTCCTGCACTCATGCCGACACATGCCTTGGTTGCTTGTGTACCACCTCCTGCTTTAGCTTCGCTCGAGTAACCGACAGTGTCTGGTAGTGTTTATGAGGAGGAGTTTGCTTCGATTCCGTGTTCTAACGTGGCTCACCGATCTGATGAGGGTACTCTTTCTGATGCATTTGGTGATTTGGAGGGGGGCAGTGATTCTTGTTATGGCAGCGGCAGGTCGATTGAGGAGGATTAGGACTAGCTGTTAGGATCCATTGATGCGTTCTCTCTTACATATGTACTGTGCTTACAGACACTATTTATTTTCTTTTCTTCTTTTATTTGTATTTTCGTTTTATTTTGTGTCACCATGTTGTGAATGGATGTACTAGAGCTTATCATGAATCTATCTTCAACTGTACCACCTCTCAAATTAATAAGTATACATGGTGTTTTGTTTCCATCTGACGTTTGTGCTTTAGTGTACCACTACTTTTCTTTATATTTCTTGATTTTATGTGGATGCTACTGATGCAGGTACACTAGTTGATCTTTGAGCACCGCGTAGTGTTTCCTTCCCATGCTTTCCAGGTTCTTTCTTTTCATACTTCAGTAGGGACACCAAAGTTTTAAATTGAGGGTAGTGGGGATAGGAAAGCACTGCACGACACATTTTGAGCACAAAAAATGACATAATTTTTAAAATTTTTAGTGAACATTGTCTATTACATGCCATGTTAACACTTTTGATGCTCTTTACGTACTTCTATATAACTTGTATGTTACATGCTTAGGCTGTATCCTTTAGATGACTTTGTTATGCTCACTAACAAGGTAGTGAGTTGTTTGTGCGTAGTTTCACGCAATATAGTCCATTTACCTATTTTACCTCTCTATGATGGTTGATTAGGAGTTCATTCGTTTTAATACTATTGTAAAAGTTCTTGTATTCACATGATATTTCACGAGGCTAGGACGCACTTGCACATGATTTATCTCACTTAGGGTCCCTTGAGAGCATTGAGAGAACAACTGTGGCGGCTATGACACCTTGTGAGCCTTTTTTGAGCCTTGCATTTTTTTTTTTTTTGTGAGAGTCATTTACATGAACTCTGAGTTTACGGAACTCAACTTTCCTTCTTTGGATATTCTTTGCATGCTAGTTTTTGTATTTGCATTTTCTAGCTTAGAGGTGATGTCTAGTGGGGAGATATAAACCTAGGTCTTGTAACCTACTCAAGATGTGAAGATTAAGGTACCCCTAGAGATAAACATAATTCATGAACCCCTTTTCGAGCTTTGTTTCCTATCGGTAGCATGGAGATGAAAAAATTTATGATGATTGTCCTAGCTGACTATAGAAAAATGTATAAAAAAAAAGAATGAGTAGAACAAAAAGAAATGAGGAAAAATACATAGAATACCTGCTCTAAATGCAAAAGGGTCAAGCTAGGGATACAACACATATTCCTATATGTATGAAGCTTCTTCAGTTATCCGGTGCATATGATGTATTTATGCCTGGTTTGTGAAGTATCATTTTAGGGCGATTTTGATTGGACGTGGCGAGTAGGTGAGAAGGCGTTAGTGTGAAGGACCCAACACCTCATTAGTAGGTTGGATCCTATTCTTATGAGACTAGTTCACTCCATTTTTAGCGTTAGTTCTTTGAAATATGTGATATGTTTGATCATGTATGTTTTTTTATGAGTCCATAAAGTGCATGATTTTAGGGCCTCATCTACCTTTGTTTTGTCTTCTTTTATCATGTATAGTTATTATATTTCGGAGTTATGCAAGGTTTGTTCGTGTTTCATGAAAAATAGGTTAAAATCGAGGAGTTAAGAAATACAAGAAGCCAAGGGATTATTTGGGATACTTAAAGCTCAAAGCAGTTGTCCAGCCAAACTCCTAGTGCCTCAACACACATAAAAAAGAAAAAAGACTTTGTTCGACATGTGGTGCAACCAGCTAACACAAGGGGCAACCAAGTCAAAAGTTGTAGATTCCAAGGTTCAAACTGAAGAAGAGATGCTACAGGGTCGACCAAGTGTTTGACCATGGATACTGAAGCTTATTGAGCCCAGAAATACCAAGAGTCTTGACCAAGTGCTCGACTAGGAAGACCTTGAGGGGCGACCAGGTTGAGTTCTTGAGCTGAACTGAAGATTGAAATATTGAGAGTCTTGACCAAGTGCTCAACCACTAAGACCTTGAGGGGCGACTAGGTCTAGATTGACCAACAGCTTGACCAACAAAAATAGGGGTGCGACCTGGTCTCTAGCGATGATCTTTTGTGCGAGATTTTGTACTAAACTTTCCTATTTCGAAATTAAAACCTTCTAAACCCTAATGGGTATAAATATTAGCTACGAATATGTTTTAGGGGTTCCTCTTTGGCCGATTTTAGGTTAGTGACAAACCTAGAACAACATTGAGAGCCAACCTTAGATTAGTTAATCATTCTGTTGCAAGGATAGCCATTTGTGAGAGATGACTCGAATACCAAGGATTGGTTTTTACATGCTTTTTTAGATTAGGTGATCATCCATTGTAGGGATAGGCATTAGTGACAGATGACTTGAATACAAAGGATCGATTTTTACATGCTTTCAATTTTCTGCTTTCATTTACATGCTTTCCTTTAATCGCTTTCATTTATTGCTTTCGTTTATTGCTTGATTGTGATTGTGTCCTTAGAGATAGGATAACACTTCTATAGCTTCAGTTAGGTACATGTAGTAGGCTACAATCTCCCATAGAGGTTCTCGTGATTGTTGTGATAGAGTATACTCCAGCTGCCGACCATGCTCCAAACGATTGATGCACCCTTGCTACCCTATGCCATCGAATGGCTCCTTGGACTGTTTAGCCAGTTTTCACTTAGTTTAATATGATAATATCATTGAACTTACATTACGAACACAACATCCTACGTCAAATCCATGATTGAACACTACTTTGTAGGAGTAAGGTTAACTTAGATTTTACATGCTTTCATTAGGACTGTCAGAAAAATGCCACCTTTTCACTTCGTTTTATACAAAGCTTTAATAAACTGAGAAGTAAGGTGTACTCCCAAGAGGGGGGGGGGGGGTGAATTGGGTTTTTAAAATTTCTTTAGAAACTTTAATCTAGTATAACCCTTTTCAGATTAAGTTAATTACAATCCCACCACACAATTTAAGTACAGTTGGTTTGCAATGACCAACACTCAATCCAAGATTTAGTATTTATTAATGAGTGATAATAAAGGTCAAAGCTTTAATATTTATAATTCAACTTTTCAATATATCAATCCAATCAATAAGGTAAGCTTGATTTCACAATATGAAACAAAATAGAAATTTCAGCAAGCTTCTAAAATTCATATTTTGATATCAAATAAGTTACTTGAGTTTATGTATGTTAATGAGCTTTGATATTTATCAACATACTCCCTTTAATCAAGGTTTCCGCAATCAATGTACTCCCTTTAATCAAGGTTTTTGCAATTCTTAATAACTATTTAATTTCTAGAAATTAAGTAAACATCCATGCAATTTATATATGTATAAAATTAAAGAGATTTAGGGAAGAGAAAGACACTGAGATAAAACAACAGCTAATTATCAACTACATTATCATCGTTTCCAACAGTGTCACTTCCAGCTTCCTCTTTTTCATCATCACTTTCATCTTCTTCCTCTTCTTCTCCTTCTTCCGCTTCACTTATCTCCATTGGAGCTTTCCTTATGAAGAACCAGCTATCTGTTGCTCAATGCGGCCAATCCTCTGGTCCAAAGAAGACTAATTTTTTGAAGAGAAGCAAATTTATTTTAAAGGGAGCGAAATCCAATTCTCATGTCATTGCTAAAAATGGTGAATTGTTGATTATAGGCAAGGAACCATAAAGGAACATCCTCTGCCTGAGGAGCAAACTGCTGATCTGGTTGTTGGGTAGGTGGTTGTGGATTAGGAACTTGGTAACGTCGCCTACGTCCTTTGGGAAACCACCCTTGGTCATGTTTTTCATAACCCATTTGCTTAAGGGTAGTAGCAGAGAAGATGTCGTAGTGGGTTCTCTTGACAAACATCGGGGATGGTGTGATTGTTTGAAGGTGTGCAAATATCAAATTTAGAATTCCACTATATGGAAGAACAACACGACGAGCTTCTTCCCTTGTAATCATCCACTTTAGAATAAGACTTGGTAAATCCAACTTATTCCCTTTGAGGAGACACCACAGTACAAAACAGTCTAGATATGTAACATGGTCGTGTGATCCAGCTCGTGGTAAAATGTTGTATGTGATGAGTTTTTGAAGGATCTGTGTTTGCAAGTTCAGTTGTTTATAAAGTTGGGGATTGCCAAAATAAATGGGTTCTTCATACATAACCAATGGCAGAAACTCTTTAGGAGTGAAGTCCTGAGCCATTATCCATTACTGTCTAGTTTGAGGACATTCAAATTCGCCTTGTTTGATACGTAGAACTTTGGCTAAGGTTTTTGGGGTGAGTGTAATCGAATTCCCCATGACTTCGGTAGAAAGAACCAAGTCTCCTTTAACCATATTAGCATAGAATATTTTGACTAAATTTGGATAATATCTAGTAGCTTGATATGAGAAAAATTTCTTCCATCCTAGTTCTCTGAACATAGGCAATATTTTGGGAAATTCTGTTTAAAGGAAAGATGTATCAAGAACTTTACCAAATATATGATCCGTGGAACGAAGATGATTCTGATATAGTTGCTTTGCATGTGGAGAAATGAGCCATTTTTCAACATCATCGTTGTCAACGTGCTTGGAGGATGATGCTTTGTTTCTAGTTGATTTTGTTCGTGGCATGATGGTTTTTTTTTTTTAATTTGAATGGTGAAACCCTAGAAAACAGAATGAAGATGAAGTAGGAGTATAAGATTCAAAAGGTAATCAAAGGTTTTTGAGAGGTGAGAGGCTAATATATGGAGGAGAGAGAGTTTAGAGGAGTGAAGATGCAGGGTCAGGAGACTGAGGGCTTCAAAAATGAGGGTTTTACGTACTTAAGTATATAACCCACCAAATGTTAGTTACCTGACATTCATAGATTCAGTTTCCTGACGTTTGGTTTTCTTCATAGATTTTTCAGACAGTAGCGCGTCAGTCGACTGAGCTTCATAGGGTCAGTTGCCTTACGTATGAAGTCATTCCAAACTTTTTCAAACAGTAGCTAGTCAGTCAATTGAGCCATACAAGTCAGTTGCCTGACATTCAGACTTCCTATTTTCTTTTTCAAACTACTTCTCTACTATGTAATAATCCTAGTTCATGTCTAATAGAGATAAATCAATCCTTTGAAAGTGGTTTTATAAAGATATTTGCTCATTGATCACTTGTATTCACAAATTCAAAAATTATATCCTCTTTTTGCACACAATCTCTTAAAAAATGATGTATAATATCAATATGCTTGGTTCTTGAATAAGATATTGGATTTTTAGAAATATTTATGGCACTTGTATTATCACATTTTATAGGTACAGTTGAATACTTAAAATTGTAGTCCTTTAATGGTTGTTTCATGTAAAGTGTTGTGCATAACGGCTGCTTGCTGTGACATACTCAGCTTTCGCAGTGGATAGTGCTACACAATTTGGTTTCCTCTAGACATAAGAGGCGTAACTTTTACAATATTAAAATGACAATCTATTTCATATTCGATGCATGGTACTATTCTAGGTTTAACTATCCTAATGAATTCTTTACCTTTCATAATATCATATGATATGTTGAAACAAATTTCAATTTCCAAGGAAGGGGCATTGGCACTAGCCTAGATGTATGGATTAAGGATCTTCCCAATATCATGTTAAATGAAGGTGTGATCTCTAATACTTGAAATGCAACCTCGAAGGTACAAGGTCCAATTTCAATATTAAGATCCACTTATGTTACTATCTCCCTCATGGTTCCTTTAAAGGTTCTGATTGTTAGATTACTTTTCTTTATTGTAACGTCGAGTATGAACACACATTTTATGCCAATATATTATCAACCAACACCTTTGATATGATTATTTGGCCATGTTTCACATAAATATGTAGAAGTATCTCTCGACCTCTTCCTTCTATTTGTATTTCATCATCCATGCTAGTTATATTGTTGACTATCAAGATAGAATTAACCAAGTCCTTAAATTATTCAAGAGGTACATTCTAAGGCACATGTGCTTTATTCAAGATCTTCATTTATCTATTTCTGTGACTTTCAATGGATGTGAGCAAAATGAGTATAAAGATCTTAGTTGGAGTCTTGTTCAGTTGTTCCACTTTGATGTAGTCATTGATCTTGAGTTGTTCTAAAAGCTTAACTACTTCCTCATCACTAACTTCTTTAGTCTTTTCCTTTTTTGGGTTATTTCTCTTTGTCTTCTACAACATTACATTTTCCTTACCTCCTTTCTAACTCTTCTAGAGTGTAACAACATTTGTTTCTTGTCATGCCTCCCATTCTTAGCAAAATGACTATATTAGCCTCTTCCCTTGGGCTTGTTATCTCTGCTTTATACTCCCATAGCATAACTTGGTTTAATAAATATAGAAATGGTGAAGGTGGTTTGATGGTTATGGATTTCATACTGGTCAAAGATGGTACATGGTACTGAATGTGCATTGGTGCATAGGTAATAAAGATGGATGATGTGGGATTTTGGACTTTGTAGACTTCCAAAGAATTAATGGAAGTACTTCCATAATATGGCAATGGATTTTGATGTTGGGATTAGTAGCATATTCAACTGGTTGGAACTTCAAATTGTTGGCATCAAACAAATCCTATACTTTGTGTTTAAGGGCCAAACATGCATTTATGGCATATTAGGTGCATTCATATGATCCTCACACGAAAACATTTGGATTATGAAACTTCATGTTATGCCCTAGTTTCAATGGTGTAGGGACGATCTTCCCTTGGGATACCAATTGGTAGTACAGATCGACCAAGGGTAATGGTAAGGTGGTAAACTCTTCTAGGTTAAGGATTGGAGTTATTCTAGTTAAAATTTGGTGGATTTAGAGTATTGATGGATTGATTGAAAATAGTATAAGTGGTACAAGTACAAATAACTTTGATTGTTTGATTCAGTGCCTTTCCTTGAGATACTACATTGACTTCCATTTCCTTCTTCTCTTACTTGATAAATGCCTTCTTGCTGTGACTTTTTTAGCTACTTTCAGTGCAGTGTAATCAGTTAGCATTCCTGATTTCAAACCAATTTCAATTCTCTCATCAATTGCCACCATTCTTGCAAAGTTGGATAACCTTTGTGGGATTAGCTTATCATAATACATTCCCTTCAAGGTTGCAACAAAATTACTCATCATCTCCATGTCAAATAATGATGGATTCACTTGTGTGTAGTCTCTATTCATCTTTGTGCATAATCTTTGAAGGTTTTAGAACCTTTCTTCTCCATATTCTACTAACTCATATGGTATATTGCCACATCAACATTGAATTGGCATTGTTTCAAAAATAAGTTAGCTAAATCCATTCATATCTAAACCTTGCTTTTATTCAATGAAGCATACCACCTCAATAAAATTCCAGTCAAAATTTTATAGAAGACGTCCATGAGTAACTTCTAGTTCTTTGCATACGGCACCATTTTTCTTACATACATCTAAAGATGTATCTTGGGACAATCCGTGTCATTATACTTGTCAAAGTCTATAACCTTAGACTTCCCTAGAAGTAACATTGATGAAGAGCCAAAGATCTTCAAAGTCACCTACTCCTCCATTTTGTATTCTTTGATCTTATTTGCTCTTCGATACATACCATACACTCTTTGTCTCCTTTTAACTTGCTCTCTTCTTCATAGTCTTAGTTGGCTTCGTTGGCTTAGTTTTGGCTCTTTGCCTAGCTATGTAATAACCCAGGAAATTAATCAAGGTCTTGTCGACAAACACAGGGGATTTGTCGATGAGAATATATGAGGGCTTCGTCAATGAGGACATGTCTCGTTGATGAGAAGATACCGAGAGGGGGGTTTTGGCAGTCTGAAATTCATCAACGAGGGATGCAAGTTCATCAATGAACTTTCTTCAAGGACTCGTTGACGAGATGACGTGTTTTGTCGATGAATCCGGGATTATAAGTACAATGAAAATCAGATTTTCATAGGAAAACTAGGGTAGGAAACTCTCTCTCTCTCTCTCTCTCTCTCTCTCTCTCTCTCTCTCTAAAATGTCCCTCTCCCCTTCTCTCTTCGATTTTGGCCCTGTTTCTCATCGGATCAACGATCTGAGGCCACCACGATGCTCTTGGAAAGTTCTGTACAAACCTACCGGAGTGGATCACTGGTGGAAGTGATTTGAATGTCATCCAAATTTGAGGGTATGACATTTTATTCAGTATTTGCCTTTCCCACAGTTATAAGAAATGTAGTATACGCAGAAATATTGACGTTTTGTTCTGGGAGATGAGGTTTTCAGGGTGTTGAGTGGGGAACCCTGCGGGTGTGGGACCAGATATAGAAAAAGGGGTTTTTCAGAAATTAGGTAAGGGAAATATGCTATGTTAGGAGTTTTAACAATGTTATCAGATATATATATATATATATATATATATATATATATATACCAATTCATTATCCAGTTTTTATAGAATAAGAGTTTTTAATGTTTATGTTGCTTGAGTAGATATTTATCTGATATAGAACTTATACAACTTTTTCAAGCATATCATGTTATACAGTATATACAGATATAGACTGATATGCATAGATATTTATTCATATCAGTATATTACAGTTTTTATTCAAATTAGTATATCATAGTTTTTATTCAGATCAGTATATTACAGTATTTACAAAATGTCATGTTTCCTAATACCATAACACTCAGATTATATAGACAGATTATACAGACAGATATACAGATTTAGCATCCAGATGCTACAGTTATATTATTAAGATATTACAGTATTTCCAGTACAGAATTATAGTGTTATGGTTATTTTGGAAACATGATGAAAACAGTAGAAAGATTATAGTAATATATATATGGTATCAGATCCCTGTGAAAATATTACAGATACAGATACCGAAGCATGGTACCGTTGCTATTACAGATAGAGTGCAACCACATATCTTAGATAGTGTATGGGTACCGTCAGCCATGCTTATAGTGGATGCAGCTCCCCAGTTCGCTTGGTTGAGGGGGTCGATTTGACGAGGTAGCAGTCTAATTCCGTGCCTAGAAGAGGATGCAGTTTGGCTGGACTGAGGTAGTGTAGAGTACAATGACTTACCTAGTATGCTAACTAGCGTTAAGACCCGCCTACATGCCGCACAATCCTGTCATGAGGGGTCAAATCATGACATATAGATTTCTAGGGAAAAATCACAGTTATGTATATGTATAGAGTTTTACAGTATTTGCTAAATATAGTATATAATATTAGCAGTATGAAAAGTAGAAAATCAGATGACATAGTTATATTTTAAACTACGCTTAAATACATGATATACTTTGTAAATATTTACCATTTATATAGTTTCAAATGTTATTAAGATAGTATGCAACTTAGTCACTACACACTAGTAATAGCATATTTCCACTTATTGAGCGTCGTCTCATCTTATTACTTATAACATTTTTTAGGTGAGCCAGTTAGGCGAGCAGATTAGGCTTACAGATAGAGCGATTTCTTGATTACCCTATCTATAGGGTAAGTTTGTTTAGAGTATTGTGTTTTGGGGTAGATGGTACTAAAGAGAGATGTAAAATATAACTATGGTCTAGAAATACTGAATTATGGTATTGTATGTGTATATATAGCTATATGATTTATGTTTTCCATTGCATAGGTATGTTTATTATATACAGGAATACCCTAGTGCCCATCTGAGGCCTGAAATTTTATAACAGGGGTATCAGAGTAGTTCATATGTTTTTATTGAAAAAAAAAATGGTTCAATTTTTGAGGTTGTTACATTTTTTGTATCAGAGTCTAGGTTGCTAGGTTCTGTAGACTCTAGAGTACAGTAAAAAATACTACCAAAATTTAGGAAAATGGAATCTTAAGAAGAGTTGAATAGGGTATTGGTGAAGTTGATATTGGGAAATTAGTATGAGAGTTTAGGGTTTTGTTATGCAATTTGGAGGTAGAGTTTCGGGGTGGTTTCTGTGTTTTCCTGGGATGACAATTCTAGGAAAACCATAGTAAACTATTGATGATTTCTATTTTCATAAAGTAGGGCGACCTTAAATTAGTAATGAGAGGCTAAGCGTATTTTAGCTAATATAGTATCGTAGGATGCAGATACTCGAACTATTTGGTAATATTACAGGATGGACCTAAGAGTAGTAGTGCTCACGCTAGTGGAGATGACAGAGCTGGTCCTTCAAGTGCAGGAGGCGGGGATTCAGATGTTGTGCTACGTAGTGTAGCTCAGCAAGTTATGGCTGAGATTGCTCAAAGCTCCAGGGAGCAGGGAGGTCCATCACTGGTTCAGGGGTGTACGATATAGAAATTTATGAAGATGAACTCGTTGGCATTTTTAGGAGCGGCTGATCCTGCAGTTGCGGAGAATTGGATGCAAGAGGTAGAGAAGATTCTGACAATACTTCACTGCATCGATGAGCATAGAGTCCTATATGCTACGTATAGAATGACAGGGGATGCCGAGAGATGGTGGAGGGCCACTAAAATATTGGAAGAGCAGAGGGCTATTCCAGTGCCAATGACTTGGGCCCGAGGCAGATGGTAGAGCATGGTGGATTTCGGGGTGGACAGCCTCCCACCACTTGTCCTAGATGTGGATGGAGACATCTGGGTGAGTGTCGGCTGGGGGAGAATGTTTACTATCGCTGCACGATGCCCAGCCAAATGGCTCAGTCGTGTCAAATGTCATCGGGTTATGCACTAGCTCCTAGACTATTTCGGGGTGGATACTAGGCACCCCGAGAGGTCAGCAAAGGAACATTGCTCCGGCAAGGGTCTTTGCGTTGACCTCGGGTGACGCCAAGACGGCCGGAGATGTGGTCACAGATACCCTTATTGCTTTACCATATAAAGTTATTGTTTTTTTTTATATAGGTGCCACCCATTCCTTTATATCGATGAGGTATGTCAAAGTGACTAGGGTAGAGACACAACTATTAGATGTAGAATTGTCTGTGGGTATGCCGACGTGATCTATAGCAAGATGCAGGACGGTGCTTCGAAATTTTCTAATAAGTATTTAGGAGAGAATACTACCTGTTGATATTATGGTCCTAGATATGAAGGGGTTTGATGTGATACTGGGCATAGATTGGCTAGCAACTCATCACGCCAACATAGATTGTCATAAAAAAGAAGTGATTCTTAGACCCCCGGATGAGCAAGAATATAGATTCATGGGTTCACGCGTGCGTGCCTCACCACAACTTGTGTCAGCGATTCAGGTGAGGAGACTGTTACAGGGTGGATGCCAGGGGTATGTTGCATACGTAAAGGAATTGCTGAAGGAAGAACTAAAACAAGATGATATATCAATAGTGCGTGAATTTCCAGATGTTTTCCAAATGAATTGCCTAGCTTACCACCATACCAAGAGATTGAATTTACTGTAGATATGTTGCTAGGGTCAGCACCGGTATCTAAAGCACCATATCATATGGCCCCGATTGAACTGAGAGAATTGAAAGATCAGTTACAGGAGTTGTTGGATAAAGGATTCATCAGGCCCAGTATGTCGCCCTGGGGAGCACCAGTTCTGTTTGTGAAGAAGAAAGACGAGATCATGAGATTGTGTATCGATTATAGGGAGATAAACAAATTGACAGTCAAGAATAAATATCCTCCCCCTAGGATTGATGACTTGTTTGATCAGCTCTAGGGGACCTAGGTTTACTTTAAAATCGACCTGTGGTCGGGTTATCATAAGGTGAAAGTTCGAGCAGAAGATATTTCGAAAACAACATTTTGAACGAGATATGGGCATTACGAGTTCCTAATGATGCATTTGGATTGACTAACACACCAGTAGTATTTATGGATTTAATGAACAGGGTGTTCCATCAGTATTTGGACCAGTTTGTGATTGTGTTCATTGATGATATACTGGTCTACTCGAGGAGTTTTGAGGAGCACAAGCATCATTTCAGGTTGGTGATGCAAATATTGAGAGAAAGAAAATTGTACGAAAAATTCAAGAAATGTGAGTTTTGGTTAACGCAGGTTTCTTTTCTCAGCCATGTGATCTCTGAAGTGGGTGTATCAGTTGATTTGAGTAAGATAGAGGCAGTGGTGAGTTGGAAAAGTCTAGGAAATGTCCAGGAGGCCAGGAGTTTTCTGGGATTGGCAGGCTATTACTTACGCTTTGTAGATGGTTTCTCTAGCCTATTGGGTCCATTAACATGACTTACGAGAAAAAAAATGTGAAGTTTGAGTGGACCGATGATTGTGAGCAAAGTTTTCAGGAGTTAAAGCGGCGGTTAGTTTCAGCTCCAGTACTAGCTATTCCATTAGGGGAGGACGAGTTTGTAATATATAGTGATGCGTTGTTGAAGGGTCTTAGATGTGTATTGATGCAGCACGATAGAGTTATTACGTATGCTTCTAGACAGCTTAAAGAATACAAGAAAAATTATCCTGTGTATGATTTGGAATTAGCTGCAGTGGTGTACGCCCTCAAAATCTAGAGGCATTATTTAAAGTGTGAAATTTTTACGAATCATAAAATTTTAAAAATTTTTTTACCCAAAAAGAACTGAATATGAGACAAAGAAGGTGGTTAGAGCTTATTAAAGACTATGACTGCACTATTAGTTACCACCCAGGGAAAGCAAATGTAGTAGCAGATGCTCTGAGCAGGAAATCAGTGGGACCAATATTGGCAGCTATGGAGATTCAGCACCCGATCCTAATGGATCTAAGGAGACTTGGTGTGGAGTTGGTACAGGATGATCCACAGGCATTTATCGCCAGCCTAATTATACAGCCTACACTATATGAGAAGATTAAGGCCGCTCAGGGTGATGACGCAGAATTAGTGGAGGTAATGGCTAGAGTGCGGGATGGTCAGGAAGAGGAGTACAACATCTCTGATGATGGAGCTCTGAGATTTCACACTAGATTGTTTGTGCCTGTGGATGATGATATTAAAAGAATGATTTTAGAGGAAACTCACAGATCACTATACATAGTTCATCCTGGTAGTACTAAAATGTATAGGGATCTGCAAGAGTATTTCTGGTGGAGTGGAATGAAAAAGGAAATAGCTGAATTTGTACAGCAATGTTTGACATGTCAGCAGGTTAAGGCTGAGCACCGGAGACCAGCAGGACAGTTGTAGCCACTCTTAATCCTAGAGTGGAAATGGGATCACGTCTTTATGGATTTCATTACCGGGTTACCACCAGTGCGACAGGGATTGAATGCAATTTGGGTGGTTATTGATCGGCTGATGAAGACCACTAATTTCATCCTGATTAAAGTCATTTACTCCATGGACAGGTTGGTAGAAATATATATTCAGGAAATAGTTCGTGTCCATGGTATACCGATATCCATAGTTTCAGACCGAGATCCTAGGTTTACTTCATGATTTTGGAAAAGTTTTCAGCAAGCTATGGGTACATAGCTAGCATTTAGCACTACCTTCCACCCCCAGACAGATGGTCAAACTGAAAGAACAATTCAGACATTGGAGGATATGATTTGGACATGCGTGTTGGATTTTGGGGGTAGCTGGACCTAGTTTATGCCGCTAGTTGAGTTTGCTTACAATAACAACTATCAGGCTAGCATCGACATGGCACCTTATGAAGCACTGTATGGTAGAAGATGTTGTTCTTATATTTTCTGGGATGAAGTAGGCAAGAGATGAGTCTTGGGTCCAAAGATAGTACAACTGGCTTATGATAAGGTCTGACTGATTAAAGAAAGAATTAGTGCAGCGCAGAGTCGGCAAAAAAGCTACGCAGACACACGCCGTCGAGAATTAGAGTTTGAAGTGGGGGACCAGGTATTCTTGAAGGTAACTCCTCTAAAAAGAGTTATGATATTTGGATAGAAGGGCAAGCCAAGCCCTAGGTTTATTGGCCCTTTTGAGATACTAGATAAAGTGGGGTCAGTAGCCTATAAGCTAGCTTTGCCACCAACTTTAGCCAGGATACACGACATATTCCATGTTTCCATGCTGAGGAAATACATCCCAGACCCATCCTACATTATCAGTTATCCAAAAATCAAACTTAAAGATTCATTAGCTTATGAAGAAGCACCAGTTCAGATCTTGGACAGAAAGACACAAGTATTGCGCACCAAAGAAATTTAGCTAGTAAAAGTCTTATGGAAAAACCATGCTATAAAAGAAGCTTCCTGGGAACTTGAAGATGAAATTAGACATAAATACCAACATTTTTTTAGTGGGGTCTAGTAGTGGTTTGTAAAGTTCAAGAATAATCATTTTATATTGTTTAGTATAGAATAATGAACGTATAGTTGAATTTTCTTTAGATTATAGGATAGGTAGTATTTTGGCTTTGGGAGAATTTTCTTTTATATTTATAATCTCCTAGGACCTTGAATGTAACCATGGTATTCCTCCATCATAAGTGAGGGTAAGTAATAAAATAAGTATACTATTTTTCCTTAGTGGATGGTGTTCAACACAAATAGAAAATTTCGAGGACAAATTTTATAAGGAGGGGAGAATGTAATAACCCAGGAAATTAATCAGGGTCTCGTCAATGAACACAGGGGATTCATCAACGAGAATATATAAGGGCCTCGTCGACGAGGACATGTCTCATTGACGAGGGATGCGGGTTTGTCGATGAACTTTCTTCAAGGACTCGTCGATGAGATGACGTGTCTTGTCGACGAATCTAGGACAATAAGTACAATGAAAACTGGATATTCATGGGGAAACTTGTGCAGGAAACTCTCTCTCTCTCTCTAAAACGTCCATCTCTGCTTCTCTCTTTGATTCCGGCCCCGTTTCTCGCTAGATCGACGATTTGAGGCCACCACGACGCTCCTGGGAAATTTCTCTGCAAACGTACTGGAGTGGATCGTTGGTGGAAGCGATTTGAATTTCATCCTAATTTTAGGGTAAGGCATTTCATTTAGTATTTGTCCTTCCCACAGTTAAAAGAAATGTAGTATACGCAGAAATACTAATGTTTTGTTCTAGGAGATGAGGTTTTCAGGGTGTTGAGTGGGGAACCCTGCAGGTGTGGGACCAGATATAGAAAAAGGGCTTTTTAGAAACTAGGTAAGGGAAATATGTTATGCTAGGAGTTTTAACAATGTTATTAGATATATATATATATATACTAGTTCTTTATCCAATTTTTACATAATAAGAGTTTTTAATGTTTGTGTGGCCTGAGTAGATATTTATCTGATATAGAACTTATACAACTTTTTCTAGCATATCATGTTATATAGTATATACACTGTTGACCTTATGGGTCATACCCTATTTTGATTATGACAAATGCTTAGGTATTTAATGACTACCAAGTTGATGTGCAGGAATTCTAATTGGCAGATCACAAAGAGGAACTAACACTGAAGACCCAATTACTTTGTGTTGTAATATATAATTCATTTGTGTAATTGGTCTGTAATAGTAATTAGGGCTTATGGCTTGTAATAATTGCATGCATCACCTGCATGATGTAATGTGTAAGCTCGAAATGAAAATGACCTTAGAAAGACCTTAGGGAACACCCTTCGGTTGATTGTCGACCGACACCGAACTTTTTTGGTGTCTTCAAATTAGACCCCAAGTGATCCTAAGACACTCACACTTGCACATATGTTTGTTAGGCACTTGATTAGGATTTGTGTGTGTTTAAACGGGACCAAAATGCACACTTGGTGCACTTTCGGTCGACCGAACCAAGTAGTTCATTCTACCCTGGTCGACCAAACCAGGCTTGGGTCAACAGTTGACCAAGGCCCTTGTCGACCGAACCAGAATAGTTCAAAAAGCCCCGATTGACCGAAACCCTCTTTGGTCAACATTTTGACCATCTAGTCAACCGAACCAGATAGTTCAAAAAATCCTGGTCGACCGAAACCTCCCTGGGTCAAAAGTTTGACCATCTGGTCGACCGACCTTTTTTGTACTCCAACTACTTGGTCGACCGGAGGGTTCTCGGGAGAAATCTCAGTGGTCTGGTCGACCGAACCAGCCAGTTCAAAATGGCCTGGTCGACGAAACCTCAGAAAATTAGGAAATCTCCTTCTCCTGGTCGACCGAAACCTCAGTTCAAAAGTCCCCTGGTCGACCGAACCATATGAGACTTGGTCAACCGAACCAATTTTGGTTAACCGGACCTCTCGAGTTGCCCTAAATTTTTTCCGTAGTTAATAATTTTTAAACAGGGTTAAAATGTTTTAAACATCATTAAACTTTCTTAATAATACCCAATAGGTCCCCAACGGTCATATTTTCTCCCATGCCTATATATATGAGATCATTTGAGAAAATTAGGGGTGATTAGCCACTTTGATTAGGGAAGAATTCTTTGAAAAATAAAAACCCTATACTAATTTTCTTACTCAAATCACTCATACTTGCCTTCTATTATTGCCTACATCATTTGTAAGTTGATTGAGTGTTTTGCTTAAATAGGTTTGCTCTCCTTGTGCTACTTGTTTGACACGATTTTCTTGAGAGCCAAACCTAAGGATTCTTAGGGGGCTTTTGCTAATAAGCCTATCCTAAGAAGGCCTTGATAGATCTTCCAAGCTTGCACCTTCATTGCAAGATCTTGAGAAGATTATGTTTGTTTTTGGTTGCAAAAACTTTTCAAACACTTCCAAATATCTATTGCGCTTTTATCTTGTAAAATATTTGAAGAGATATTTGTTCGTGTGATAGTGATCTTTGTTGTAATATTCTTTCACTCATATATTATTTGCTGAATACAAAGATTACACATATTTTGCAAACCAAGCATATACATCATTTAATACTTACATGCTTGAGATATCTTGCTGATTGAAATACTGGAGACTTGACATCTTTGTGTGAACTTATTTGTTGAATATCTTGTGATAGAAAGATTGCTTGTTTACCACTCTCACGTACGCATTACACATATAGAAAATACTTTTGAGAGTTGAACCATCTAGACCACATTGAGCTTACATATTGAATCATATTTTTGGTGTATGTTATTCCGCGCATTTGGGTACATATCTGCTTTACACGAAAGCACAATCACTGTACCATCTGATTATATACACGTTTGTTGTATATCCAAGCACAGGCCTGAAGAGGGAGACTAGCCCTGGAATAGTCCCGGATTGGCTTAGACCCGGTTAGGAAAGCTAGGTGTGTCATTCTGTTAAGGCGTGTAGGTTGAGGTTAGCCCCGCTAATTGACCTGGTTAAGGTTGAGGTCAGCCCTGTATTAATTTGACCTGGTTAAGGTTGAGGTCACCCCTGTGTTAATTTGACCTAGTTGTAAACAGTGCCGCTCCACCCTTAAGTGAGCTATTAATGGAATCCTCTGACTTGCAAGTTAGAGGTGGGGACGTAGGGACAGTTGGCCGAACCCCAATAACATATCGTGTGTTTGTTTATATTTCTGTAGTTTATACTTATCGCACATGTATGTTATGGGTGAATGATGTGTATGACTTAATTTCCACATTATACTTATCTACACATTTGGAAATTGTATAGACTGAACCCAGGTTGTGTATTTACTGTTGTTGGATAAATTAACCTAGGTGAAAAAGTTTTAAAATTCCAATTCACCCCCCCTCTTGGGAATACACCAATTATAACATACAGATATAGACTGATATGCACATATATTTATTCAGATCAGTATATTATAGTTTTTATTCAGATCAATATATCACAGTATTTATTCAGATCAGTATATTATAGTATTTACAGAATGTCATGTTTCCTAATACCATAACACTCAGATTATATAGACAGATATACAAATCTAGCATCCAGATGCTACAGTTATATTATTAAGATATTATAGTATTTCCAGTACAGAACTATAGTGTTATGGTTATTTTGAAAATATGATGAAAACAGTAGAAAGATTATAGTAATATATATATGGTATCAGATCCCTATGAAAATATTAGAGATATAGATAATAGAGCACGGTACCGTTGCTATTAAAGATAGAGTGCAACCACATATCTCGGATAGTGAGCAGGTACCGTCAACCATGCTCAGAGTGGATGCAGCTCCCCAGTTCACTGGGTTGAGGGGGCCATTTTGACGAGGTAACAATCCAGTTCCATGCCTAGGAGACGATGCAGTTTGGTCGGGCTGAGGTAGTGTAGAGTACAGTGACTTGCCTGGTAGGCCAACCAGCATTAAGACCCGCCTACTTGCTGCACAACCCTGTCGTGTGGGGTCAAATCATGACATACAGATTTCCAAGGAAAAAACACAGTTATGTATATGTATATAGTTTTATAGTATTTGATAAATATAATATGATATTAGCAGTATGAAAAGTAGAAAATCAGATGACACAGTAATATTTTAAACTACGCTTAAATACATGATATACTTTGTACAGATTTACCATTTATACAGTTTCAGATGTTATTAAAATAGTATGCAACTTAGTTGTCACACACCAGTAATAGCATATTTCCATTTACTGAGCGTCGTCTCACCTTATTACTTTAACATTTTTTAGGTGAGCCAGCTAGGCGAGTAGATTAGGCTCAAAGATAGAGCGATTTCTTGATTGCCCTATCTAAAGGGTAAGTTTGTTCAGAGTATTGTGTTTTGAGGTAGATGGTATTGGGGAGAGATGTAAAATATAACTATGGTCTGGACATACTGAATTATGGTATTGTATATGAATTTATGGTTGTATGATTTATGTTTTCCCCTGCATAAGTATGTTTATTATATACAGGAATACCCTAGTGCCCATTTGAGGCCTGAAATTTTATAGCAAGGGTATCAGAGTAGTTCATATGTTTTTATTTAAAAAAAAAAATGGTTTAATTTTTGAGGTCGTTACAAGCTATGTTGATGAATATTAGTTCTTTTGGAATTGGTTATGTTGCTTGGGTTTCATCAACAAGAGGTGTCTTTCCCTTGATAAACTGGATTAGGTCTGCTACCAATTTTTCTAAAGCGTTAATTCTTTTGTCCATTAGAGACTCTACTAGCTGTCAAGATTTCGATCTCTTTATGCTTTGTGACTGAACTTTTGTAATGATTAGGTCATGAGTTGCTGGATAATTTTTATTCCTTCGTGGAAATTTGTCTGACCCTGTGAATATATGACATAAATTAATACATATGCAAAAAGAAATAAAATACAACATAAGGCACACAACACATAGAATTGAATTACATAATAGACACAACATGCCAAGTGAATTCTTGCTTTGGTGAAAAAAAATGTTATCTTGCAGTAACTTGAATAATTATAGGAATTAAATAATTAAGAAAAAAGAGAGAAGAGAAATTTTTCAAGGGGGTTCAGTAGGGTCTCGTCAATGAATGTAGAGAGCTCGTTGACGAGTGGCTTCTTGGTAACATCGACGAGGACCCGTATCTCATCGATGAGAGTTTATTGAGGGGCTATTTGGGGGCTTGAAAATCGTTGACGAGGGTTAAGTGTTCATCGACGAACTCCCTTCTTCTACTCGTCGATGAGGAGATGTGGCTTGTCGACGAGGCCACGTGGACAACACTCTATATATAGCCCCAAAATCGATTTTTAGCAGAAAAATTCATTTTATCAACTTTCTTTCTCTCTCTAACTCAGTTTCTCTCACTTCTCTCTACAAATCCGGCCTTGTATCTCCCCGACTCGATGATCAGAAGCCACCATGGTAATCCTGGGGAGATTCTCTACAACCTAACTAGATCAAAATTTCAATTTGGGAAGTTTGGAAACCATCCCAAAATTAGGGTAAGTAGATTATTTAAGTATTTTTAGTATTAGTAGGCTTATTTGAGTCTAAATTTTGTATTATATGAGAATATACTGGAATTTTGTGGAGTAAAATTAGGGTGTTATGTTTTCAGGGTTAGGGTGTTTTTGGGACCCTACAAACATGGGTTGAGGACCCCAGCAGATATTTTTTTGGGAGCCCAGGTATATTAAAGTTTAAGAAATTGTGAATAGGCAGGTTCAGGAAATATGAGTGAGATAATTTTCTGGGGAAATTCTGAGGAATTTGTATAAATGTATTATTGCAAGATTTTGAGATTGGTACGCCGAGGGCATGAGGGTAGAGGTGGAGGCAAGCCTCCCAGTCAGTTAGGTGAGGGAAATATGCTATGCTAGGAATGTTAGAATATTTATTAATAAATTATGTGTTTTTCAGATTATTATTTAGTTTAGAAATTATTTGTATATCAAAAAATACAGTATCAGTATATGAGATATTTATTTATGTAGTTGTGTGGCATGAGACAGTATTAGACCAGATTATTTTATTTTATAGTATCTAAACAAAAATATGTTTATGAGACCTTATCAGAATAGTATAGAAACAATACAATTTTCAGATTGGTATGATTTATATTATTATGCAGAGATATGTTTTATCAGATTTTATAAGAGTATGAATTACAGTGTTTATACAGATAGATACTATACAACATATGTAGATTACCATAATTTTCAAAAATACTAAAGCCATAACACTATGTTATTACAGTTTATACAACTCAGATAGTATAGTATTTTTTGATTAGTTTCCGGTATTATGGTTATTTTCCATAACACTATGGTATTACAGTTTACACAGTACAGATATTACAGTATATTCAGGATTAGCTTTCGGTGTTATGGTTGTTTAGGAATCATGATGAAACAGAAAGATAATAATGTATATCAATACTATATAGAATCAGACCCTAAGGAATTAGTTCAGTAAATATTCAATTATCAGAGCACGGTACCGTTGCTATTATAAGATCAGAGTGCAACCACACATCTTAGATAATGTGTGGAAGGTTTCCATCAACCGTGCCTAGAGGGATTACAGACTCCCTAGAAGACTGGGTTGAGGTGGCCAATTTGACGAGGTAGATACCAATTCCATGCCTAGGAGAGGCTGCAATATGGCCAGGCTGAGGATTGTTAGAGTTATAGTTGACTTACCTGATAGGCCAACCCAGGGTTAAGACCCGCTTACGAGCCGCACAACCCTGTCATAAGGGGTTAAATTATGATGCATAGTTTTCCAGGGTAAACATCTCAATTATGTATATGTATGCAGATTTACATAATATCAACATATATAGTATGATTCTAGAAGTATGGAAAAGTAGAAAACTTAGATATTATAGTTATACCTTAAACTATGATAGATGCAAGTTATACTGTATATTGTTTTACCAGATTTTATAGTTTCAGATATTGTCAATATAGTATTTATGAAACTCATTCTCCATACACTAGTAATAGCATATTTCCTCTTACTGAGCATTGTCTCGTCCTAGTGATTTAATATTTTTCAGGTGATCCAATTAGGTGAGCGAATCAAGCTCGCAGATAGAGAAGGCGAGTACACTACCCTATTTTCTAGGTAAGTGTATACAGGAGAAAGTATTTTTAAGTAGATGATATTGGGGTGATGAGTATATGTGTGTATGGTTGGGATGAGTTACTAAAATTCTAGTATTGTTTATATGGATAGACAGTTTTATGTTTTTCCGCTGCATAGATGTGCAATATAATCAGGTTTCCTCAGTGCTCACTTGGGGCCTGAGATGTTATAGTAGATTATACAGGAGTGACATAATGTTATATTTTACAATTTATTTTATTTTGAAAAAAAAGGGTATAGATTTTTGGGTCGTTACATATTTTGTTTCATTAGAAATTCAAAGTACAACATTCATTTGTTGGAGGGGAGATTTTTTTTCGTTCTCTTCCTCATACATATCACTAGCCTTTTCTAAATAGGCTAACACATTGGTTAGTACATCATATACATCTTAATATTTAGTTAGAATTATCATATCCACCGCACCCTTGACCACAAGGTAGAGCTTATGAGCTTACTTTTCGGCTTGCTAAAGGATAGGATCTAAGGCAAGGAGTATCTCCTGCATGGCATGATAGACTGGAATAAAGATATAGAGTTTGTCGAAAGACTCCTTCTTATATGCCAAGAACTGAGATAGTTGTTTCTCCTTAAACATGATACTCCACTCCAACCCCTGTATATGTATCTATTGAGTTATTATCTCCTCTCTTTGTCCATGTAATATTTGCCTTACCTTCCTTTAGCTTGTTCTCCAAGTCTTGGTTCAAAGCTAAAAGTTGGCAGATTTGCCTTTTTGAGTCCTCCATCTTTGATGATTTCTCTACTAGCTCAGCCTTTTCTACTTCCCACTCAGCCTTCTATTTCTTTAGTTCATGGTTTTGAAATTAGGAATAGCTTCCCAAGAGGGGGGTGAATTGGAATTTTAAAAAATATTTCCTTTTTAATACTTTGTTTTATATCAACAATCTCAACAAGCAATCACAAAATCAAGTCAACCATGACCAATCAACAAAATAATCAAAATCTTGATCATTATATCAATATCTCTATATCAAAAAATTAAAGCATGCAGAATTTATATAAGCCTTGTGTTATTTCACAATCACATTTCTTCTTTGTGTTTAATTATTAAATAAACATTCAGATTAATAAGTTTAGGATGATCAACCAACATAGTCCCTTTCGGTTTCTACAACCAATGCTGATCAAGCCAAAATGAATTATCTTCCGGTCTATTTAACAACCATACACTCAGAATTTAACAATTTAAAGCATACATGCAGGTTGTAAGTTTTGCTGAGAAATAAAGAGTAAGGAAGAAGAGAGACGCAAGGTTTTATGAGGTTCATCTTATACCTAGCCTACGTCCTCGCCTTTGGCAAACCACTAAAGGATTCACTAATTCAGTTCCGTTGACGAGTGGAACAATACCGATTACAACCACTCCTTCCTTTAGGCTAGAGCCCACCTCTCCAAATGATATTCCCTCATTCGGTCTAACAATTCTACAACCTTGAATCATCTATAAACAAGAAACAAGATAGAGAAAAGTTTGTATACAAAAGACACTCTCACAGTACAGTAAATTAGTACAAGTTTCAGCACAAGTATACTTCAAAGTAAATCAAATATAACAAGATTAAAACTCAAACTGAATTTAGATCACCAAATATCTTTCACGTATTGAAAGATTCAGACTTTGAAGGCTCTACTTTGGAATTTGTAGCAGCAATAACTCAGTATTTGAAGTAGGATGAACACAAGAGAGTTTGAGAGCTCTTAGGGAATTTTAATTGCTGGAAAATTTCTTGGTGTAAAAAATCTTTGAAGTTTGGGTCTATTTATAGAAGTTTAAAAGCAATTCCTTGCCCCCCAAGTTTATTTGGAGTAATCCCCAAGTTTTTCAAAAGAGTAGTGCCCAATAAATCCATTTCAAAAATCTTCCCATTGGAGTATTTTTTAAAAACGTTCGAGTGACAGTCGCCTGCCACGACCTGGAAGTCGCCTGCCATAGTGGAAATTCAAAACACAGAACACTGGCAGTCGCTTGCCAGCACCCAGGCATTCATACAACAAGCATTCCATTACATATGCATTCATTCAACAAGCATTCCTTTACATATGCATTCATACAACAAACATTCCATTACATATGCATTCACATTCTTACAAGCCCATAGCATATTTATTTTTGCACTGTTTCTCTTAAACCCTCTCCCCCTTTGGAGATCAATCAAAAAGGAAAAGGGAGCGATACAAAAAAATATAGTGAAGAGCTGTAATACATCGTACTTGTAGATCTTACAAACACAAAGGAAATACTATCCTATGAAGTACTCAAAAATACTAATACATAGGCAAAAGTTTTAAACATCACAAAGAGGAAGCAAATCAATCGGAGGCTTCCAAAACCCACTTTCATCTTCCTCATCTTCTTGTTCCCCAAATTTTTTAGCAGATTCATCATCACTAGAAGGAGCAGAGCTGATATCCATATGAGATTTGCCTTTGGAAGAGCTAACCGAATATTTCTCAATCTTGTCAACACGCTGAACAAGGCTTGAACAATGAGTTTCCATAGTGGAAACCTTATCCCGAAGTATACCAAGTCCAGATTGCATTCCATCACTAAAGGTCATATAGTGATTGTAAAATGGAACGAACCAAGAGGAGTTTCTAGGTCAAACTGTACTGAAGGAGCTAGCATGGAAGGCCGAGGAGGTGGTGCAGATGAGATGTGACAATGTCCCTTGTGAAACCATCCTTGAGGAGTTTGCTCATAAGCTTAAGAATAGTATCAGAAAAGATATCATAATGGGTTTTGCTAGTGAAGTTGAATGATGGTGTAAGAACATTGCAATGTGCAAATACCATATTTAAGATCCCAGCATATGGTAGAATGACACGAGGGGCATCAACTTTCATATTAATCCATTTGAGAAGTAAACTTGGAAGATCCAATTTTTTTCCTTTGAGAATACACCATATAACAAAACAATCTAAGAAGGAAATATGATCATGAGAACCGGAATGTGGTAGGATATTATATGTAATAAGTTTGTGAAGGATTAAAACTTGGAGGTTGAGCTATTTGTAAAAAGGTGGATGCCCAAAGGAGATAGGTGTATTAGTTATGACTAGGGGTAAAAATTCCTCTGGAGTAAATCCTTGGTCATTATCCATTGTTTCTCAACAATTTGAACCTCAAAATCACCTGGCTTGACTCAAAGAATTTTTCCCAAAGATATGGGAGTAAGATGAATGCTTTGTCCTAGAATATCTGTTTTTATCCCATTTTCAAATTTCTCCATGTTAGCATAGAAAATTCGAACCACGTTTGGATAGTCCCCTTTTGCTTGATACGTGATAAACCGTTCCCACCCAATTTCCTTAAAAAGTTCCATGATTTTAGGAAAATCATAATTCAAGAATGTAACATCAAGTGTTTTACCTAGGATTGGTTCGGCTAAAGCAATCTGATTCCTATAGAGAGTTTTAGCGTGAGGAGTTACAAACCACTTCTTTACTTCATCATTGTTGATCCTTGTGGAGGAGGAGGAACCCTTGTTACCAACTGATTTGATCCGTGGTATGTTTGTTTTGAAGAGGAAAGCTGATAAACCCTAGGTTTTTATGCGAAATGATGTGGAGGTTAGGTTTGATTCAAGGTTTCAGGATGATTTGGAAGAGGAATTTGTTTGGAAAAAAGTAGGAATGAGGATTTTCGGAGAGAGAGAGGAGAAGTGGTAGGCTCCTGAGGGAAGTTAAAAAGACATATAATAGGGTTTTAAGGCAGTCACCTACTAGGAGAAGGCAAGCGCCTGTCAAACAAGATAGTATGAAGTCAGTAGCCTGGCAGTCACCTAGCACCTAGGTGGCAGTCGTCTGCCAAGTAGAAAACTTGTTTAGGTTGCTTCTCGTATATGCATCATTCCTAATTCTCGTCTAATGAATATGAACCGCTCTTTAGAGAGTGGTTTTGTGAATATATCTGCTAATTGGTCGTTTGTATTTACAAATTCTAGCATTATGTCTTCGTTTTGCACATGATCTCTCAAGAAGTGATATCTTATGTCAATATGTTTTGTTCTTGAGTGATATACCAGATTTTTTGAAATATTTATGGCACTTGTGTTGTCACATTTTATTGGAATAGTTTGATATTGAATTTTGAAATCTTTTAGTTGTTGTTTCATATACAATGTTTGGGCACAGCAACTCCCTGCTGCTATGTATTCTACTTCTGTTGTGGATAATGCCATAGAGTTTTGTTTCTTTGAAGACCAAGAGAGTAAAGAGTATCCTGGAAAATGACAAGTTCCACTAGTGCTTTTTCTATCTATCTTGCATCCAGCAAAGTCTGCATCAGAATAGCTTATCATTTCAAATTCAGTTCCCTTTGGATACCATAAGCCTAGTTCAAGTGTGCCTAGTAGATATCTAAGGGTTCGTTTAACTGCTATTTGGTGTGATTCCTTAGGAGCCGATTGAAACCTAGCACACATACATACACTAAACATAATAACTAGTCTACTTGCTGTTAAGTAAAGTAAGCTTCCTATCATACCTCGGTAGTGCTTGGTATCTACTTGTTTCCCTTTTTCATCCTTGTTAAGACTAGTTGAGGTGCTCATGGGAGTTCCTATAGGTTTACTTTCTTCCATATCAAACTTTTTTAACATGTCTTTAATATACGTAGTTTGATTTATGAAAGTTCCATTTTTTGGTTGTTTGATTTGCAACCCTAGAAAGTAATTTAACTCTCTTATCATGTTCATCTCAAATTCTTTTTGCATAGACTTAGCAAATTCATTACACAAATCCTCATGAGTTGCTCCAAAAATAATATCATCAACATAAATTTGTACTACAAGCATGTCTTTATTTTTGGTTTTTATAAATAAAATGCTATCTATCTTTCCTCTTGAAAAATTGTTTTGAATTAGGAAGTTGCTTAGTCTTTCATACCAAGCTCTAGGAGCTTGTTTCAATCCATATAAAGCTTTGTTAACTTAAATACATGATTTGGATTTTTTGAATTTTCAAAACTTGGAGGTTGTTTGACATATACTTCTTCATTTATATATCCATTTAAGAATGCACTTTTTATATCCATTTGGTATAATTTAAAATCCTTATAGGCTGCATAAGTTAAGAGCATCCTAATTGCTTCCATTCTTGCTACGGAAGCAATGTTTTCATCGTAATCAATACCTTCTACTTGATTATAACTTTGTACTACTAGCCTAACTTTATTTCTTATAACTATCCCATTTTCTTCCTTTTTATTTCTAAAAACCCATTTAGTTCCTATGATTGATTTGTCTTTGGGTTTTGGGTTTTAGTTCCTCTTGCATAGTTATAATCCAAGAATCATCTTTTAAGGCTTCTTCAATATTCTTGGGTTCATCTTGAGATAAAAAGGCATAATGGTTGCAAATATTTTTCAATGAGGCTCGAGTGGTTATTCCTTTTGAAGTTTCACCAAGAATTTGTTCTTTTGGGTGACTTTTAGCATATCTCCATTCTTTAGGTAGTTCTGGATTTTACGCAATGTTTTCATTTGAAGTTTCATTATTATTTTCTTCTTTTATTTCAAGATCTTCTTCTTTTTGTGGAATATCTTCTTTTTCATCAATCTTAATTTTATTGTCATAATTGTTTGATTCATCAAATGTTATGTGTATTGATTCAATGATAGTAAGAGTTCTTCTATTATAAACCCTATAGGCTTTGCTATTTGTAGAGTAGCCTAAGAAGATACCTCTATCAGATTTTGCATCAAACTTTCCTAAATCATCTTTAGTGTTAAGGATAAAACATTTGCATCCAAATACATGAAAGTAAGAGATATTAGGTTTTCTATCTTTTCATAGTTCATACGGTGCTTTGTCTATACTTGATCTTATAGACACCCTATTTACAATATAACATGCTGTATTTATAGCTTTAGCCCAAAAGTATTTATTTAGGTTATTTTTGTTTATCATTGTTCTTACCATTTCTTGTAGGGTTCTATTTTTTCTTTCTACCACTCCATTTTGTTGTGGAGTTCTAGGTGCTGAGAAATTATGATTTATTCCATATTCATTACAGAATTTATCAACCTCTTTGTTTCTAAACTCCCTACCTTGATCACTTCTAAAACTTGTTACATTATAGCCCTTTTCATTTTGTAATTTCTTACATAAGGTGATTAGCATGTCACAGGCTTCATCTTTGTTTGCTAGGAATAATACCCAAGTGAATCTTGAATAATCATCCACTATTACAAAAGCATATTGTTTTCCTCCTAGGCCTAAGGTTTTAGTTGGACTAAATAAGTCTAGGTGTAATAGTTCTAGGGGTCTTTTAGTGGATATATATATTTTTCTTTTTAAAGCTTGTTTTAACTTGCTTTCCATTTTGACATGCATCACACATCTTGTCTTTTATGAATTTGGTATTTGGTAATCCTTTTACAAGATTTTTCTTTAATAATTTGGATAATAGGTCCATGCTAGCATGTCCTAATTTCCTATGCCATAGCCAACTTATTTCATTCATTGCTTCTAAACAAGTTACGTTTTGATTCACTAGATTCTCAAGGTTTATACAATAAACATTATTTATCCTATGAGCTACAACACATTTTTCTTTCTTAAAGGTTATTTCAAACCCTTTTTCACTCAATTGGCTAATGCTTAAAAGGTTGTGTTTTAATCCTTCTACTAATAACACAATATCAATGGTAATAGAAGGTTCTTTACCTATTCTCCTGATGCCAATAATCTTACCTTTGGCATTATCACTGAAGGTCACATATCCTCCATCCTTTTGACTTAGAGAGGTAAACTTGGACTTATCACCGGTCATGTGTCTTGAACATCCGCTGTCCAAATACCACTTATCCGTTGACGATGTTGTCCTAAAACACACCTACAATGGAGGATTCATTGTGTTAGTCTTTGGAACCTAAATTCTTTTAACTTTCTTTGTTTTGTTGTAAGTTCCATTATTAACTTTCCATTCTCCTTGTACTTTAACATTCTTTCTTTTTAGTGGGCAATCAAACGTTACGTGTCCTTTAGTCTTGCACATATAGCAAGTAGTGTATTCATGTTTGTTGTTTGAGGAAGTGCTAGCATAATGCTTGGCTTCCTTGACGAAGTATCCCATGTATAATTTCTTATTCTTTTTATTTGTTTTACCATTATAACCTATTCCTTCTTTATTTCCATGTAGCCTTTGCTATCCAATCATCTTTTCAAAATTATCTTTACCTTTTGTAAAGTTATATATAATTTTTTCTTTATCCTCTACTAATTTCTTAAGTTCATTCACTTCTAAATCCTTTTTATTCAAGTTTTCTTTATGAGTTTTGCCTAATTCTTGAGTTACTTTATTTACTTCCTCCTCTAACTTCTCAATACAAGAGTCTTTTTCTTTTTCAATGGTTTTGAATGATTCAAGTTGCTTCAATAGTTCTTTATTTTGATCCTTTAAGGTTATATTTCTTTTGGAAATTTTTATAAATATTTTATGTAGGGAAAACAATTCAGCTTGTTATTCTTTGTATGAGGGTATACTATCACATGACTCATCACAAAATTCATTGCAAGATTCTGTTGAAGAGTAGTAGGAATTTACCTCTTCATCATTCGCCATGAAGCATATGTTTATCATATCTTGTCCACTTGATTCGTTTTCCATTTCGCTGGAGCTTGAGTCATCCCAAGTAGCCTTCATAGCTTCCTTCTTTTTCTTCTTGTCTTTCTTGAGCAATGGGCAGTCCGACTTGATATGCCCTAGTTTCTTGCAGTGAAAGCATATTAGAGGTTCATTTTTACTTTTATTTTCTTTTCTACTTGATTCTCGTTTTTCAGTTTTCCTTTTATTGAACTTTCTAGGAAATCTTTTATTCCTTCTATAAAACTTACCTAGTCTCTTAGTGATGAATGCTAATTCATCTTGATCTAACTCACTTGTCTCACTTTCCTCTTCACTTGAGCTGTGGCTAGATGCTTTTAGTGCAATAGATTTCTTATGCTTTGGTTCAGGATTTCTTTCTTTTAGAGCTATTTCATAGGTAAGGAGTGAACTTATGAGTTCATCTAAGGAGGTGGTCTTAAGATTTCTTCCTTCGGTAATTGCTGTAGCCTTTGGTTCCCATATGGAGGGAAGACCTCTCAAAATTTTCCTAATCATTTCATAGGTGGTATAAGTTTTTCCTAAGGCACTTAAGGAATTGATTATGTGGGTGAATCTTGTGTACATACTTGATATGGTTTCATCTGGATTCATCTTGAATGCTTCATAGTCGCTTGTTAACATGTCTATCCTATTGTCCCTAACATCAACAGTTCCTTCATATATAACTTCTAATTTGTCCCATATTTCTTTAGCCGTCTTGCAAGCCATGACTTTATTAAATTTGTTAGTGTCTAAAGCGCAATACAAAGCATTTATAGCACTCGAATTTATTTGAAGCATTTTATAATCTGAATCGATCATATCCTTTTTCTATTTTGGAATCTGTTTTCCATCTACTATTTTAGCGGGAATAAGGTTTCCATCCATACTACTTCCCACGCTTTCCAATCCATGTGTTGGAGATAGATTTGCATTCTCTTTTTCCAAAAGGTGTAGTTGTGTCCACAAAAGATTGGTGGACAAATTGAGGATTGACCCTCTCCAAAAGGAGCTACTCCTATGTTTGCCATTTAGATCTTTTTATAGCTTCTTGTTAGGAATTTGCTATAACTAAGCTCTGATACCAATTGAAATTAGGAATAGCTTCCTAAGAGTGGGGTGAATTGGGATTTTAAAAAATCTTTCCTTTTTAATACTTCATTTTATATCAACAATCTCAACAAGCAATCACAAAATTAAGTCAACCATAACCAATCAACAAAATAATCAAAATCTTGATCTTTATATCAATAGCCCTGTATAAAAAAAGTAAAGCATGTAGAACTTATATAAGCCCTATGTTATTTCACAATCACACTTCTTCTTTGTGTTTAATTATTAAACAAACTTTTAGATTAATAAGTTTAGGATGATTAATCAATGTAGTCCCTTTCGGTTTCCGCAATCAGTGCTGATCAAGCCAAAACGAATTATCTTTCGGTCTATTTAACAACCATACACTTAGAATTTAACAATTTAAAGCATGCACGCAGGTTATAAGTTTTTCTGAAAAATAAAGAGTAAGGAAGAAGAGAGACACAAGGTTTTACGAGGTTTGGCTTATACCCAACCTACGTCCTCGCCTTTGGCAAACCACCAAAGGATTCACTAATTCAGTTCCGTTGACAAGTGGAACAATATTGATTACAACCACTCCTTCCTTTAGGCTAGAGCCCGCCTCTCCAAATGATATTCCCTTGTTTGGTCCAATGATTCTACAACCTTGAATCGTCTATAAACAAGAAACAAGATAGAGAAAATTTTGTGTACAAAAGACACTCTCACAGTAGAGTAAATTAGTACAAGTTTCAGCACAAGGATACTTCAAAGTAAATCAAATATAACAAGATTGAAGCTCAAATTGTATTTAGATCACCAAATATCTTGCAAGTATTGAAAGATTTAGACTTTGAAGGCTCTATTTTGGAATTTGTATCAACAGTAACTCAGTAGTTGAAGTAGGATGAACACAAGAGAGTTTGAGAGCTTTTAGGGAATTTTAATTGCTGGAAAATTTCTTGGTGTAAAAAATATTTGAAGTTTGGGGCTATTTATAGAAGTTTAAAAGTAATTCCTCGCTCCCCAAGTTTATTTGGAGTAATCCCCAAGTTTTTCGAAAGAGTAGTGCCCAATAAATCCATTTAAAAAATCTTCCCATTAGAGTATTTTTAAAAAACGTTCGAGTGGTAGTCGATTGCCAATTCAAAACACAGAACACTGGCAGTCGCGTGCCAGAACCCAGGTAGTCACCTGGCTTGACCACCCAGGTTCCTAGCTGTGCTCAGGAAGTCGCCTATAACCCTACTGCCTCTTTAAAAATTCTTTATTTAATTTGGGCAGTCGCCTGCCATATGGAGGCAGTCGCTTGGCCTATCAGATTTCAAAAATTTTTCTTCTTTTGAATCCTCATTCACTTTGATTTTTTAAAACATTATTTAGGGTTTTTCTAACACCACTTTTCTAAGTTTCCTTTTGTTTTATAAGAGCTTCAATTCAATTTATATTTGAAGTTTACTTGAAGTACTTACATTCAACCATTCTTAAAACTATATTCTTTTGATCTTCAATTGATTCTTTGTTCTTCATTCATCTTTGAGCTTCTGATGATCTTTCTTTCTTGGTCTTTTTGAATAGTACTTTCATCATAAGCTTTGTCATCCTTTTGAGCTTTCAACTCTCTCTAAGCTTTGCCTTCTTCCTAAAAAACGTTCATTTGAAACAAACCATATTAAACATATCATGATTTGTTATCATCAAAATAAGAATTGTAAGCCTTGTTACAGGTTTGCCTCTTTCAATCATTCATTTTGGCTTGAAGCTTCCTTTTGCTATCTTGTACTTCATCTCCTTTGTTGCAACTATCTCCTAATCCTTTTATACTAAATCTACTAACATGTTCAACTCCAAAACTCAAGCTTATAGAGCTTCCCCTTATTCGTATTTATTCCTCAGCATGTCGGCCATCTTCCTCTTTGATTCCTTCAACTGGTGCACCTTTCCCCTTCACTCATAATGATAGTGTTGCTGCCTAGCCCAAAACTATTCATAGTAGTCCTCCAACTTATTAAGGTAACACCTAGGTCTATCCAATCCTTGAGCACGTGGGACCTTAAAGCCCTTGCCTCTACACAACTACCAAGTAGGGTATCCCAATGACGTGTAGAAGGTAGTTCCTTCCTTCTTTAAAGTATTAGGACTTAGCTAAGCCTTTTTATCTTGATCGATGAAGAGTCTAGTTGTACTCTCCTTGTATCGGCAATATAATTGGTCAAGTCCCATTGTCTAAGGTATAAATTTGAAATGCCCAAGCTGGTGTCGAGTTAAAGGGGTGCATAGTTAATGCATCCCCTAGCTCCAAAAAAAGGGGATCCAAAGAATGTCCCCACACCTCAGAAACATGGATCATATGGGCATCCACTTTGCTAACCATCAAATTTTCTTCTTTTCCAAGCTCTCCAAAACAATTGTCCCGTTTACCTTCTAATGTCTAGTTGCACAATCAAGCAATGGATTCCTTCCTTTTATGAAGGTAGTATGGAATAATAGGGGAGCTATATGACCAAGAAAATATATGTACAAAATCTAAGTGCAACAAATTATTGAACCCCTACCTTTCTCTCGGCAAAAATTGAGTGATGACAAGGCTAGCCTCGATAATGATGGCGGGAACTGATTCTTGCCCCTTATGCTCCATCTTTGCAAAGACTATAACTGCTCCATGATCTATGATGTGTGTGACTAAAGGTAGGAGGATAAGTCCATATATTTATAATGCCGATAGTTGAAAATGGAACTTCAAATCTAGGTCATCAAGATGCTTCTGAAGAGCCTCTCTATATCACTCCAATGCCAACCCTTGGTCTTACCTTTCTTTTGTGTCTTCCCATCTAACTCCTTAGCTTAGCAACCTGTGGCTCAAATCAATGCAAGGACTAGATTAGTATTTGGACCAAACATGAAGCCTTTGTCATGAGTGGTCTTAGGAATCTGTAGTAACTCTTCATACTCTATGATAAGGGGGACCATGTCGGTCAGACTAAATGTGAAACACCAATATATTAGATCCTAATTTGGAATCATGAAATCTAATACCTTCCAATCTACATATAATTCAATAATATCTATGATGTGCCCATATGTCATAGTGTACTCCCTTTGTTCATCCTCTAAGAAACAATTCCAACACCCTAATATTCCGACTACATCTTATTTCTTCACTATAAGTTCATCTTGTCCAATAGTGTACTTTGAAATCTAATGGAATGGCATCCCTTTCTATGACATGTTCTTTTTTAAAAAGTTAAGAATCTTCTATTATATTGATTGATCTTATCGGCATGTTGTATATCTATGCAATTCAATTCTAGAATGAGTAAGGTAACATACAATGATAGAACATGATGGCATGCCCCTAAGGATCATGTCTATGGGCTCTTGTGTCTCAGCATTCATGTTCATCACCAAACACTAGGTAAAACCTCTATCTTAGAGTATAGGGCAAATTTTTCTAGTGCATGGTTAGGCTCTACATATCATAACTCTAAAGACTCCCATATTGTCTTAAATAGAACAAACCGAGTGAAGAAATTTTCAAAAAGGCTATAAGGGAGACAAGTCCCCATGAATGTCCTTACTATTTCTTCCTTCTATTATATCTTACAACGTAGGGAGTGCAGGTATATGAATCATGTAGTGTAGTGAAGTGTGTGAATAGAGAAATTATAAAATACAAATTGCATGAAGATAGGAAGACATATACATCAACATAACATATCATTTCGCAAAAATAACAACAAAAAATATGTTGTAGGATGGGAAAAGGTGTCCTAGTCCTACTGATAACCCTCAAGCAAGCACATACACCATAAACACTTTAAATTAAGAATTTAATCAGTTAAACGTAAACATTATGAAGTATGCTATGATTCACATGTTTAAAGGATTTTGAAAAGGTGTATGGTTTGTCTAGAAATTAAATCCCAGTTGTTCTTTCACAAAGGAATCAAGTTATATGCAAAAAAGATGCTATTCAAAAATTCAAGAACGTAAGTTATATGTTAGCAAAACAATATTCCCACAGTTGATATTAGCAAGTATAAAAAATATTGAAAACTAAAGGTTTAGGGTGACCTCAGTCACCTAAACTTCAAGGTTCAGTCGCCTGAAGAATTTAGAAGCAGAATGCCTAACTAGCAGTAGTGGTTTAGTCGACTAAACCAAGGACTTCAGTCGTCTGATTGCCTACGGGTTTCTAATAAAGTGCAGGATTTCAAGAGCTGTTTTAACAAGGATTTTTAGGCTTCAAGAAAGAGTTCACAATCAATAAGGGCTTATGAAAATTAGCAATCTTACCAAAGGAAATTGGTGGATGGCTTGATATTATTACCCAAAAGCTTAAATCATGCCGGAAAATCCATGGAACAAACTTTGAACATAATGACAGAAGTGGAACTGCTGTGTGTATAGAAGTGGTTGTGTGGGTGTATAAGGGATAAATGGGGATGATGATAGTGCTAGATATAGTGGTCTCTCACCACGTGATCTCCGGAGAGAACACTTGTAGCCTCACACTACACAATCAAAATGATTGGACAAGCTTTAAGCTTTAGCAAAGAAATTCTTCTCAATATTCAAAATATCAAATCTCTCTCTACAAAATTCTTATAATGATTCAGAATATAAAGACTTAGCATTGGGGGGGGGGGGGCACAACACATTAACACACTCACACAACTCTCACAGGCATGGAGGACAAAGCATGGGGAAACAAAGTAATTAAAAGCTACACTTAATTCTAACACCATAACTAAGCACACATGTAAGCTTAGTTGTATTGAATTTTACAAATTAAATATAGGACTCAAGCATGTGCCAAAAGAGAAGCTCAAAACAATGTGGGGCCTATAAAGCATAGCCATGTGGGGTCCACATAGGTCTTGGACTCAAACTTGCTTCAATATATTGACTAGGGTCTTCTCGTATAGAAAGTCTTCAAGTAATCTTCAAATAACTCCATGTATACCTACAAAATAGTTTGTATGATTGCGGACATCATGAGGTTGTCCACGTGTCACTATGTCAATGAAGGAAATAATCAAGGCCTATTAATTCCCATCATCTCTCCTGAGCCCAAAAGAATTCTTCTCCGAAGAATGAGAAGTGATGTACTTGGAATACAATTTCGAGTTGAGATGAAGGAGGTCTTCTTTAAGAATCCAACTCCTCCCGGGAAGTGGCTTACCTCTCCACTTAACCAAGAACTTTTGGTATGATCATGCTTGTATGAATGTTGTCTTGTCATCCAAGATTTCTTCAATCTCATCAAGATTCTTTAGTGTGGGTAAAGGTGGTGGTAAAGGCAATTTTGGGTTTTCATGCCCATGAGGAGTGGGAAATAGAGTAGGATTGCCTACAAGGTTAGAATTTGAAGGCTCCATGATGCTTCAAGAAAAGGGGTTAGATCTTCAACATTAAATACATTGTTTATACCAAAATCAATAGGAATATTAAGCATGTGAGCATTAGAACTAATTTTCTTTAAAATTTTGAAAGGTACCATCTTTTTAGCATGCAACTTTCTTACTTTTCCTAATGGAATTTGCTCAGGACCAATACCGACCATAACCATATCATCCTATGACAATTCTTGCAACCTACGATGTACATCAGCACTAGATTTATAATGCTCATTGTTCAATTTAATTTTCATTCTTATTTTAGAGTGTAGATCATGTATGTGCTTTGCAAAAGCATCAGCTTGCTCACTCACTCTAGTCTGTGGTGGTAATGGGATGAGATCAATGGGCTTTGTAGGTTGGTAACCAGTGACAACTTGAAAAATGACTCAATTCTGTGGTTCTATTTACTGAACTATTAAATGAAAATTTAGCCATAGGAAGAGACAAATCCCATGAACCTATATTTTCACCCACTAGACATCTCAATAAGCCACCTAAGCACCTATTAACTACCTTAGTTTGTCCATTAGTTTGGGGGTGGTAGACACTAGAAAACTGGAGTTTAGTGCCAAACATGGCCCACAAGGTATTCCAAAAGTAACTCACAAACTTCACATCCTTGTCAGAGACAATGGTCTTGGGAAACCTATGCTTGATAGTAATCTTGTTGATTGCTCTATTATTAATGCATGTGCTCCAAGTGTCATCTTTCTTGAGAGTGAGGAGAGCAGGGTAGACACATAGACTTATGCTCTCCTGAATAAAGCCATCTTCCTTTAGTTCATTCACTTGTTTCATCAACTCCTCATGTTCTATCGCATTCACTCTATGATGTGGTAAATTAGGTAAAGATGAACTAGGAACAAGATTAATGACATGTTGAATGTTTCTTATAGGAGGTAACTCACTAGGTCGCTTAGAGATAACATCCTTAAACTTGAAAAGTATAGGTGATACTTCTAGTCGTGTTTCATGCTCAGGAAGGGGTGTCTTAATCTCCCTAGTAACAACCTCATTTACTACCCATGTATCTTGACTCTTCTACTCAAATTGATTTCTACTTATTATATTTAATGATTCTCCACTAGTTTTTGTCTTTTCCTTCTTCTTTTTCTCATATTTCGGCTCTAGTGGACTCAAAATAATTATTTTTCCATTACACCTAAATGAATAAGTGTTGGTACGTCCATTATGTGAGACATCCATATCATACAACCAAGGTCTTCCTAACAAATATGGGCAACATCTATGGGAAGGACATCACACCAAATCTCATCCTCATAATCACCAATCTTAACGGGGACTAGGCATCTATGGCTCACGAGGCATGGTAGTGGCATCAACCCAAGCTACCTTATATGGTTGTGGGTGTGGCTCAAATTTCAAATCCAACTTCTCAATTGTAGATTTAGACACAACATTCACACAACTTCCACCATCTATGATCATACTGCAACTTTTACTCCCACACTTAATGTAGGTATAGAAAATAGAAGTGTGGCGTCAATCCTCTTATTCTTGAGGGGTCACCATGATGTATCTCACGACATTCATATTAGCATTTTCATCTTCCTTAATTGACAACTCATCCTCACTTGCTACTTCCTCAAGGATATAGGGTTGTTCTTCTCCTGAATCTTCCTCTTCATCCTCTCTTTTAATTTCCAAATTTCAAGTTAGGCATTGCTTAGCAAAGTGGCGTCTTTTGTGACACTTGTTGCACACATCATTCCCAAAATTTTGTTTCGAGGATCCATTCATGGGTGCCTTTCCTTTGTCCAATGGTTGTTGTATGGTGGGATTGCTACCTCTAAAAGTCACTTGACTTATGTTGGTGGGTTTAGTCTTCTTATATGATGTGGCCTTTCTTTGATAAGTGTCATTGGCAGGGTTTCCAAATTTTCTTCCCATTTGAGCTTTACTTATTTGCTCATAGTCATGGGCCATATTAAATGCATGCCTAAGTGAATCAATATGATGGGGAAACAACTTTTTTCTCAACTTGGGTTTCAAGCCAATTCTAAAATAAGAAATTTGTTGGCTAATAATTTCTTCCACACCACACCTAATGGAAAGTTCATCAAATTTGCTCATGTATTCAATCACACTCAAATTTCCTTACATAAGGCTATAGAGTTGAACCATGAGGCGATCCCTATAAAAGATTGAGACATACTTTTCTTTCAACCTTTCTTTCATCAAATCCCAATGCTTTATAGGCCTATGACCAAGGCGAGCTTCTTGTCTTTCAACATTCACCCAATGAAGCTTTGCTTGCCCGGCTAACCTCATTTTTGCAAATCTTACACAATACAAGTCATTCATTTTATATCAATCAAAATATGAATCCATTTTAGCTAACCAATCCTGAAAATTTTTTGGGTCCATTTGACCATCATATGTAGGGGCTTTAATTTTTACTCTCTTCATCACATCCACATCTGGATCATGATTTTCCCTACGATATGGCCTCCTTGGTTGAAAATCATCTTCATTAAAATCTTCATAATTTCAGTTTGGAACATAAGGGCCATGATGTCGTGAACTTGTAGGAGCATTTTGTCTTTGTGGAGGAGGAATGGGAGGTCATTCTTGAGGTGGTGTCCTCTCTCTTGGAGGGTGATTTTGCTCCCTAGAGTGATGGGAAGCAAGCTCATTGTCAACCTCAAGGGGCTGTCCATAATTTTCTTGTGGTGGGTTAGGAGCTAAACTAACTTCTAGCCTCTCAATTCTTGTCAGTGCATTGGTCAAGTCTTGGGTTAAGACATGGACTTGATCTTGCAAGTCATCTAAGATTATGTCATGGTCCATATCATTCCTATGACCACGATAACAATTTCTGGTTTGGGTTGCCATCAAAACACAATACATAAGGCAAAAGGGGTTCAAAGCTAAGGGATTTTAATGGCAAGGTTCATGGTTTGGAGAGGAATTTTGGGGAGGCAAAAATGGTACTTTGAGGGTCGCCTAATCTAACCTAGGCTATGATACCAAGATGATGTAGGACAGGTAAGGGTGCCCTAGTCCTACTGATAACCATCAAGCAAGCACATACACCGTAAACACTTTAAATTAAGAATTTAATCAACCAAATGTAAACATTATGAACTAGGCTATGATTCACATGTTTAAAGGATTTTGAAAAGGTGTATGGCTTTTCTAGAAATTAAATCCCAATTCTTCTTTCACAAAGGAATCAATTTATATGCAGAAAAGATGCTATTCAAAAATCCAAGAATGTAAGTTCTATGTTAGCACATCAATTTTCCCACAATTGATATTAGCAAGTATAAAAAATATTGGTGACAGTCACCTGAACTTTAGGGTTCAATTTCCTGAAGAATTTAGAAGCAAAATTCCTGACTGGTAGTAGCGATTCAGTCGACTGAACCAATGACTTCCATTGCCTGATCGCCTATGGGTATTTAATAAAGTGTAGGATTTCAAGAGCTGTTTTAACAAGGATTTTTGGGCTTCAATTAAGAGTTCACAATCAACAAAGGCTTATGAAAATTAGAAATACTACTAAAGGAAATCACTGGATGACTTGATATTATTCACCACGAGCTTAAATCACGCCGGAAAATCCTTGGAACAAGCTTTCAACACAATAACATAAGTGGAACTGTTGTGTATAGAAGTGGTCGTGTGGGTGTATGAGGATGATGATTATGCTGGATATGGTGGTCTCTCACCACGTGATCTCCGAAGAGAATGCTTGTAGCCTCATACTACGTAATCAAAATGATTGGACAAGCTTTAAGCTTTAATAAAGTAATTCTTCTCAATATTCAAAATATCAACTCTCTCTCTGAAAAGTTCTTACAATGATTCATAATATAAATACTTAGCATTGGGGGGGGGGGGGGGCCCAACACATTAACACACTCACATAACTCTCACAGGCATGGGGGACAAAGCATGGGGAAACACACATGGGGAAACAAAGTAATTAAAAGCTACACTTAATTCTAACACCATAACTAAGCACACATGCAAGCTTAGTTGTCTTGCATTTTACAAATTAAATATAGGACTCAAGCATGTGCCAAAAGAGAAGCTCAAAATTGTGTGGAGCCCATGGAGCATAGTCGTGTGGGGTCCACATGATTGTATGGGCCCCACATGGGTCTTGGACTCGAACTTGCTTCAATATATCGACTGGGGTTTTCTCGTACCAAAAGTCTTCAAGTAATCTTCAAATAACTCCATACGTACCTACAAAATAATTTATATGATTTTGGACATCGGAGGTCGTCCAAGTGCCACTATGTCAGCGAAGGAAATAATCAAAGTCTGTTGATCCCCATCAAAATGGAAGGAACAAACACATGCAAGCATTCTTGACATGAAAACCACACATAAACACATAAGAGGTGGCTCAACTCTCAAGTGTCCCCAACTAATTCGCCAAAGTTTTCGACATTGGGTTTTAAGGACCCATTTTAGTTTACCAATGATTAGTGACTAGTATAAAACCAATGTAGTTAACATAACCATACTTGGTTATCTTACTTACCATATTATTAAATATGGAATCGCCGTTTTATTTCATTTTTTAAAATCTAAAATAAAGGAAAATCCCTTTTATTTCTGAAGTCCCGATTTGGGAGTACTATTGCGAATAGGGAAGGTAGGCTTTCAAATCTCTTCAATTTAAGATTTGAACGTCCTAGCACTTTAAAACACTAATTTTATGAAGGGTTGCAGCACTTACCCTATGTTTGTGTATGTATTACCTTAAAAATGAAGATTTTTTTTTAGAAAAGGGTAAAAAAAAACAACCCAAAATAGAACTTGTAGCATTAGGTGAAAGTCGAGGTGCAATCCCAAGAGGGGGGGAGGGTGAATTGGGTATTTAAAAATTTTATGCACGAAAGCTTGATCAGTTTTAAAACTGATTTTGCACGTGCTTTAATTCCTTAATAGTAGCAGTATTCACAATAGACAATTTAATATATATATATATATATATATATATGTGTGTGTGTGTGTGTGTGTGTGTGTGTGTATCTTTAAATTCTAAATTGTATGAGCTATGATTAAATATGAAACTAAACTTCGAGGTATTGACACTACTGGTAGCACATTAATATTGATAAAAATATGCTCAGCCATACAAAAGTTTATGCTAAAACATGAATGACTAATGAACCAATACAATAAGATACCAGCAGATTAAATCAAACTTAAATTCGTAACTACAACAAAGTTTGATCAATATAGGCACTCAAATCATTCATAGCATACACAAGAGATATATTTCAAAATCAATATGCTTGGAAAGTAAAAGAGATAAGGGAAAGAGTGACACCTGAATTTTTAAATAGTTCGAAAACCAAGCCTACATACTTGCCTCAAGCAACCCACTATGAGGATTCACTAATCCCTTCATTCAGTAGGTGGAGACAACTCTCTCCTTCAGTAAGAGGAGAAGCCTCTCAAGCGAAAACAACCCTTCTGTTTGTCAACGACTCAATCACAGAGCCGTCAATTTACATAGGGAAATCAAGAACTTATTTCTTTTACAAAGAAAACTCTCTAACTAGAGCAGATTCGTACATAATTAATATTACAATACTCTCAAAAGATATTTTCTAAGAATCTTGAAGAGATAGTCTCAATTTTATGGGTTTTGAAAGCTTAGAACTTGAAAAAATAAACCAAAAAAAAAATAGTTTTAGCAAGAACAAATACCCTCAGAAGAAATTTGCTAAGAAGCTCAAAGAGATAGTCTTAATTTTTTGGGTTTTGAAAGCTTGGAAATTGAAAGAATAAACCAAAAAAATAGTTTCAGCAAGAATGACTCACAGTAGCAATAATCAATGTAAATCAATGTGTTCACTCTTGCCCTAACACAATTAGGGTTAGATATTTATAAAGGTTTGAATTCTTGCCATTTGTGCATTTTTTGGTAACATTATATTCAAAAATCAGAAATATTTCTTGCCGTTTGTGAAACTTATTGCACACTTCAGTCAACTAAATTGGTAGTTCGGTCGCCCGAACCAATTAAGTTATGAACTTCAAAACGGGCAGTAGCCTTTCGGTCAATTGAACTCTACGTTCGGTCACTTGAACCAACACTGTCTGGAACTTTATAATGGCAGTAGTCATTCGGTCGACTGAACCTATGGTTTGGTCGCCCAAACTCTCTGATGCCAGACCAGTTTGTTTAGACTTTTTCCTTCAGTCGACTGAGCACTTGCGTCAAGCGCCCGAACACCTTGAAATTAAATATTCATTAATCTTTTGATTCTAAAAATATTTTTTAATCTTTTGAAATAACATTTGGACTTTGTAAAAATATTTTCAAGATTTGAAAAGGTATCTAAGTCCAAGTAATTATCCTAAGTGCTTCAAAACAAACATCAATTGAAAAGTACTTACATGAGAAGCTAACTAGGTCTTCATATCCTTAAGCTTGATCTTCATCCAAGCTTATCTTCAATATTCATCTGTGATTTACTTGTGTTCTTCATGGCTTTCCATTGTTCATCTTTCATTATACTTTTAAATTATAATACATGTAAATACACTTGATAGCACAATTTGATGTCTTGATTTGTGATGTGTTCCTAAAATGCACTATTTTAGGCCCCCATTTACCTTTGTTTTGTCTTCATTTATCTTGTAAATACCCTTTGTTATCATGGTTCGAAGTTATGCAAGGTTTGTTCATGTTTTAGGAAAAACAAGTTAAAACTGATGAGTTAAGTAATACGAGAAGCCAAGGGAGTATTTGGGAATCACAAAGTTCAAATCAGATGCTCAACCAAGCCCTTAGAGCCTCAATTCATCAAAGGAAAGAAGACCTTGTTCGACCATGTGGGCGACCAACTAACACAGGGGTGACCAGGTCATAAGCTACAAACTCCAAGTTTCAAGACTAAAAGTAAATTGTTGCAAGGTTCGACCAAGTGCTCAACCAAGTGATCCCAAGGGGTGACTAGATCGAGATAGTGAAACTGAAAGAGCCAAAGATACTGAGAGTCTCGACCAACAGCTCGACTAGGGAGACCATGATGGGTGACTAAGTCGAGATCCTGAGCTTTCATGAAGACTGGGATCCTGCAAGTCTCGACCATCATCTCTACCTGCAAGACTCAAGAGTGTGACTAGGTCAAGAAAACTTGAATTTGAATTCTTGATTTCCTAGGAGCCTCGACTAGGGTGCAACCGGGGGAGAACAGGGGTGCGACTTGGTCCACAAACGCGAACTACTTTGCGAGATTTTTGCAAAAATTTCCTAGTTTGAATTTTAAACCTTGTAAACCCTTTTGGGTATAAATAATAGCTTCGTCTATGTTCTTAGGGCTCCTCTTTGGCCTCTCTAAAGTTAGTGACAGGTTTAGGAAGCCATTAAGAGCCACTTAGATTAGGATTTACTGTTTTTCCTTTCAATTCTTGTACTGGTTCGTGCAAAGACTCTTCGAAGGCCTATGACAACTTGCGAGTTCCTTGTGCTTCCATGTAGATAGATGGTTGTTTAATTGTATTCCCGGTCATTAGTGATAGACGTTCGAGTTTCAATTGAATGATTTTTACATGCTTTCCTATACATGCTTTCTTTTACTACTTTCCTTTACATGCTTTCTTTACATGCTTTCATTTCAATACCATGCAAGTTTGTATCTTTGAGTGTGATGATACCCTAGGGTAAAGGATAGCCTAGCTAGGGATTTAGTCACCTATACAGATTAGGCTACGGTTCATGTACGAGGCGATCTCGTGATCATTGCGATAGAGTATACCCTGGTTCCTAATCATGCTCCAGACGATTGGTGTACCTTTTTTACTCTATGCCATTGAATGGTTCACTTAGCCATTAGCCTAAGACGGATAAATGATCGGACATAGCTAGCACGCATGACAGTCTAGGCATTATTTATACTCTGAGATCTACTTTCTACGAGTAGTGTTAATATAGATTTATTGTTTTCAGCAGTTGTTAGAAAAGCCTTTTCAAAATCTCATTTTTAACCTTTTACACAAAGTATAGTAAATTTGGCTAGAAGTGGTTAACAATTGCACACTAGTCCCTAAGGATCGACACTCGACTTACTTACTGTTCTAGTAAACTTGGGAGTGGTTAGATTTATAAATTTTATCTTTGGTAGTTAAGGACCCAAACCTTGGTGAGCCTACCAATTTGTCATTATCAAAATGAGATTAAGCCTTATTAGACCAACAATCTCCCCCTCTTTTATGATGACAAACAAGGAGCAAAATGAGGTAGGCTTGATAAGGCTCCCCCTCACAATAAGCATAAAAAAAAAAAAAAATGTAAAAACCTTCATTTAAGCTCAATTGTGATTAAATTCTCCCCCTTTTTACTTGGAATTTAAAAAGGTATAATAATATTTGCACTTAGCTCAAAAAATTTCTCCTTTTTTACATAGAAATCAAAAGTATTATTTTGAAATTGCATTTTGCTTATTATTCTCCCCCTTTGGACATCAGCAAAAAGAATTTCAACAAAAAATTAGCATTGTAGTACAACCATGCAAATAGACAGCAATAGTAAACATATGTTTGCCAACAACCAGCATGTAGTTCACATTACTTAGCCAAAGTCTATCAATATTTAACATTACATCACAATGAACATTCATTAGTCAATATGCATACACAGTCATAATTTCCAATATAGAACTCACAGTGGTTGCAAATAAAGCATATATACATTAATATCGTGAATCAAACATAATTAAGTTGTTTTCAAAAAAAAAAAACAACAAACAAAATAAGTACAACTAGAATACAAAAAGTTTCAAAGATCTCTGTCTCTAATAACTAGCAAGACTTTCATCTAGTCCTCATTGATATCATCTCCACCAGATTAGCTCTCATCCTCCTCATCATCATCTTCATCCTCTTCACTCAAACTTTCTTCCATCGATGCTTTCCTTTTTTACGAGGAAGCACTACCCATGTAGCTTTCAATCCTTGTGAGTCACTGATTGAAGGAACTGAAGTTGGAGTGAATATCTCACTACATAGTGTCAAATCTAAAGTCCATATGTTGGTGAAGATCATGAAGAATTTCCAGGATGGAGGCATAATCAGAAGGAGCAGTAGATGGACCAGCTTGAGCAGATGGCTCCTCATGGTGCAGATCATCCCTACATGCATATTCACATTCCTCCTCCACGTGTACATTCATATCATCATGCGGAAGATGACGATTTTAGGGATCCAACCAAGTACACCAGCCAACTTATAACCCATTTGTTTGACCGTGGTAGATGAGAATATATCAGATGTTTTTCTTTTAACAGATAAAGTTGAAAGATGAGCAAGGCTTAGATGTTTAAAAATGAGGTTTAGAGCCCCTCCATAAGGAAGAATGACCCTACGAGTTTCCTATTTGGAAATCATCCACTTGATGATGAGAGATGGAATATCCAGATGTCTTCTTGTATATAAGCACCACATCACAAAATTGTCCAGGTAAGACACATGATCCCTAGATCCAATTCTAGGAAGGATGTTATATGTGATGAGTAGGTGTACTATTTTTGCTTCAAGAATCAAATTTTTATATGAAGGAGAATGACCAAAATTGTTGGTTTGCTCAGCTAAAACAAGAGGCAAAAATGCTTGGGGGTAAATTCGTGTTCCATTATCCAACTAGGTCCTACTCTAGGACACTCAAAGTCTCCATAGAAAAGGTTAAACCTTGCAGCAATGTTACTGGGATTGAGCATAAAGGTTTTGTATATGACTTGTGTAGTATATTGGTTACCTTCCCTACCTAGATTACCATATAATAGGCATACTAAGTTTGGATATACCCCTTGGGGTTGATAAGTTAGAAACATATCCCAACCTAAACTAGCAAATCTATGAAGAATATTTGGAAATTGTTCTTGCATAAAGAGAATGTCAAGAATCTTACCTAGAAGGGGTTCCAAAAATCTAAGACGCTCATTGTATATTTTCTTATCTCTTGGAGTCAAAAGCCATCTATGAATGAACTCCATATCATCTTGACCTAAGGAGGGATTCATTCATGCAACATTCTTGTTTCTAGGCATAATTTTCAAGTTGGAAATCTAAGAAAGTGTGAAATTGAAAGGTAAATCGGAAATTAAGAAGCGAAATTAAGTAAAAGAGAAGTAGAATAGGTTGAAACGAACCTTTGGGTGAGAGAGAGAGAGAAGAGGCAAAAGTTAGGGTTTTTATGTGAGATTAAGTTTTTATATCTATGTGGTTCAGTTGACTGAATAGGCAATTCGGTCGCCCAAACATCATGGATTTTAACAACACCTAATACAGTAAGCCTTTGGTCGACTAGATGAGTCGTTCGATCGACCGAAGCATTTTTTTTTCTATCTTTAGTACGTTCAGTCGCCTGAAGCACCTAATACTCAGAGACCTAGTTTAATATGGGTTTGGTTGACACATTCACCCTTCGGTTGCCTGAACTATCGGAAGAACTCAAAAATACTTAGGATAAGAGTATTCAGTCGACTAGACACTTCATTCAATTGCCCAAATATCCTGAGATTTGCCAAATTATTGGAAATTACCCTGAAATCCTTAAGTTAATGAATTAATTCTCCTCACACTACTTCCCTAGCATGCAATAAGCCTAATTCACGTCTTATTAAGACGAAACGATCTTTTTGAAGGGGTTTCATGAATATATCCGCTCATTGTTCATTTGTGCTTACAAATTCAAGATTGATATCCTCCTTTTGCACATGATCTTGAAGAAAGTGATGTCTTATATCTATGTTCTTTGTTTTTTGAGTGAGATATAAAATTTTTAGAGATGTTTATGGCGTTGGTATTATCACACTTGATTGGCACAGACCCATAATTCAATTTGTAGTCTTTAAGTTGTTGCTTCATGTACTATACTTGAGCACAACAACTGCCTACGACAACATATTCAGCCTTAGTGGTAGACAAAACCACAAAATTCTATTTCTTGGAAACCAAGATACTAGAGAATATCCTAAGAAGTGACACGTACCACTTGTACTCTTGCGGTCAATTTCGCACTTGGCATAATCCGCATCGGAGTAGCTAATTATTTCAAAGGATGTGTCCTTTGGATACCATAAACCTAAGTCTATAGTACCAATCAAATATCATAAAATCCTTTTTACAACTATTTGGTGTGATACCTTAGGTGAGGCTTGAAATCTAACACACATGCAAATGTTGAACATGATATCTGGTATACTGGTCATTAAGTAGAGCAGACTCCCAATCGTACCATAGTAGTACTTGATATGTACCAATTTTCCTTACTCAACCTTATGAAGATTAGTGGAGGTGCTCATTGGTGTTCCCAATGCCATGCCACCTTCTATATCAAATTTCTTGAGTAGGTCTTTTATATACTTAGATTGGTTTATGAATGTGCCATTCTTGGCTTGTTTGATTTGAAAACTAAGAGAAAATGTAACTTTTCCCATCATACTCATCTCAAATTTGTCTTGCATGCATTAAGCAAACTCGTTGCATAGATCCTCATTCGTGGCACCAAATATGATATTATCAACATAGATTTGAATGATAAGCATATTATTGGCCTGTATTTTGATAAAGAAAGTACAATCCATCTTTCCTCCCGAGAATCTATTTTTTAGTAGAAAGTCACTCAGTCTTACATACCTAGCTCTCAGAGCTTGTTTTAAACCATATAAGGCTTTCGATAGTTCAAACACATGGTTTGGAAATTGGAAATCTTTAAAACCTGGGGGTTGTTAAACGTAGACTTCTTCATTCATGAAACCATTTAGAAATGCACTCTTCATATCCATTTGATAGAGTTTGAAGTTTTTGTGGGATGCATAGGCAAGTAACATGCAAATGGCTTTCATTCTAGCTAGTGGTGCATAGGTTTCCTAAAAATCAATCCCTTCCTCTTGATTGAAATATTGTGCTACTAGTCTAGCCTTGTTATGGACAACAATGTCATTTTCATCCTTTTTTTCTTATAAACCCATTTAGTCCCAATCACTGAATAATCATCTGGTCTAAGAACTAACTTCCAAAATTTATTTCTTTCAAATTGATTTAGCTCTTCCTGCATAGCTAAGACCCATGAATCATCATTAATTGCATCATTTATGTTCTAAGGTTCCTCTTGTGACAAGAACACTAAATGATCACACAAGTTCTTAAGTGAAGATCAAGTCAACACCCCTCATGAAGGTTCACAAATAATTTGATCCTTAGGGTGGTTCTTTATGAATTTCCATTCTTTTAGTTATTCATTGACTTCAACTTGATTTTAAGAGTCATCATGAGATGGTTCTTTAATTTCAATACTCTCTTCTTTGTTATCATGAATTTCTAAGTCTTATAAACCTTTTCTTATCTCTAGATCTTCATCAACAATGGTTTTAGAAGAGAAAGGGTTGGCTTCATCAAATTCCATATGAATGGATTCTATAACCGATATCGTTCTTTTGTTGTATACTTTAAAGGCTTTACTATTTAGAGCATATCCTAGAAAAATTCTTTATCGGACTTTGCATCAAATTTTCCTAGGTCACCTTTGTCATTTAAAACAAAACATTTACAACCAAAGGCATGGAAGTATGAAATGTTTGGTTTCTTTCCTTTCCAAAGTTCATAAGGGGTTATATTCAAGTTTGCCCTAATGGAAACCCTGTTCATGACATAATAGGTGAAATTTACGGCTTCAGCCCAAAAATATTTGGGTAGATTATGCTAATTTAGCAGTCCTAGCTATTTTTTGTAAGGATCTATTCTTTCTCTCAACGACTCCATTTTGTTGAGGTGTTCGAGGGGTTGAAAAAATGTGTGAAATGCCATTTTCATCACAAAAGTTTACAACATCTTTATTTCTAGACTCTCCATCTCTACTAATTCAGATGTGTAAAATACCATAACCCTTTTCATTTTGGAGTTTCTTACACATGTTGGTAAGCATCTTAAGCACTTCATGTTTGGAGGCTAAGTATAACACCCAGGTGAACCTAGTGTAGTCATCTACAATGACAAATGCATATTGTTTTTCTCCTCGACTTTTTGTTTTAGTGGGTCCAAATAGATCTAGATGAATTAATTTCAATGGCTTACCAGTGGATATTAATTGCTTCTTTTTGAAGCTTGTCTTGGCTTGCTTCCTGAGTTGGCAAGCATCACAAATTTTGTCTTTTATGAATTTAGTTTTGGGTAAGCCCTTGACTAAATCCTTCTTAACTAACTTAGATAGGAGATCCATGTTCGCATATCCTAGTCCCCTATGCCATAACCAGTTATATTCATTCAAGGTTGTAAAACACTTTATGTCTTGAGACACTAAGTTTTTAAAGTGAATGCAATCCACGTTTTCAATATGATTTGCAATAAAAAGTGTTTCGAGTAGCATTCTCAACAATACACTTATCCTTTTTGAAGGTAATGTCAAAGCCTTTGTCACAAAGTTGACTAATACTTAGCAAGTTATGTTTTAAACCTTCAACTAGTAAAACATTCTCAATGATTAAGGAAGGTTCCTTACCAACTTTGCCAATGTTGATAATCTTAACTTTGGCATTGTATCCAAAGGTAACATGTCCACCTTGCTTTAGTGTTAAGGATGTGAACTTGGACTTGTCTCCCATCATATGCCTTGAGCATCCATTATCCAAGTGCTACTTTTCTTTTGAAGGGGTGGACCTAAAGGATGCCTACAAAAGAATTTAAGTAATTTTCTTAGGTACCCCAAATCTTCTTTGGTCCTTTTATGTTAGCTTTTAAAGTTTCTTTAACTTTCCACACCTTTTTAGTTTTGATATTATTTCTTTTAAATGGGCAATCAAATTTGATATGACCCTTCCTTTTACATAAGAAGCATGTGGTGTGAGTGTAGACATTGTTTGAGGAAGTGTTTGCATAATTTTTAGACTCTCTTACAAAATAACACATGTAAAGATTCTTCTTCCTTTTATTTTCTTTTCCATTAAAGCCAATGTCTTTTTTATCCAAAGTCATCTTTTGAGAACCAACTAGCTTATCAAAGTTGTCTATCCCACTTGTGATGTTATAGATTATTTTAGAATAATCTTCTACTTTTCTTTCTAAACTAGTGATCTTTAAATTCTTCTCATTTTCAAAAATGGCTTGTGATTTCAAGTCTTCTAGTTCTTTTGATAGTTTTTTAGTCTTATTCTCTAGTCAAGCAATGTATAAGTCTTTTTCCTTTTCAATAGTGTGATTTCACTTTAATTTCTTTACTAATGTTTCATTCTCACTTTTCAGTGAGGTGTTTTGTTTGAACACCCTAACAAAACTTTTATGTAATTTAAATGGTTCAATTTGCAATTCACTATATGAGGGCATGCTATCACAAGATTCATTGCAGGATTCATCACTAGATTCAATAAACGAGTTAAAGTAAGAGTTTACCTCATCATTTAGTGCCATAAGGCAGAAGTTTGCCACCTTCGGATCGCTCAAGTCACTTTTTGAGCTGCTTGAGCTGGAGTCATCACAAGTTGTGGCCTTCATTGCCTTCTTCTTCTTCTTCTTCTTCTTCTTAGAATCCTTTTTAAGTTGTGGATAATCGGATTTAATATGACCTACTTTCTTGCAGTTGAAGCAAGTAAGAGGTTCTGCTTTGTTTCTTTTCTACTTGTTTCTCCTTTGTCCATCCTAGATCTTTGAAATTTCCTAGTGAATTTCTTATTCTTTTTAAAGAACCTATTGAGTCTTTTGGTGATCAAGGCTATATCTTCTTCATCCATATTCTCATCTTCCTCATCACTTGAGCTTTCTTTGGAGGCTTTAAGTGCGATGGATTTCTTAGCTTTGCTATTTTTGGTTGCTTTTTCATTTATGACCATCTCATATGTGAGAAGTGACCTAATGAACTTGTCTATGGTTTTCACCTTTAAGTTTATACCCTTAGCAATTGTTGTGGCCTTAGGTTCCCATATAGATGGGAGTCCTCTGAGGATTTTTCTAATCATCTCATGTATAGGGTAGTTCTTTTCAAGTGCATTGAGGGAGTTTATGATATGAGTGAACCTAGTGTACATATTAGAGATAAATTCATCAGGGTTCATTATAAAAGCTTCATACTCACTAGTGAGCGTGTCTATCCTACTATCCCTAACGTCTACGGTTCCTTCATAAGTTATTTGTAACTTATCCCAAATTTCTTTGTCACTCTTACAACCCATTATCCTATTAAATTCATTTGCGTCTAACACACAGTATAGAGCATTCATTGCACTAGAGTTGATTTGCATAAGCTTCATGTCAGCCATATTCATTTAAATTTCTTCCTTAGGGACTTCTTTATTTGTAGTGAATTTAGTAGGCACGTAATTTCCTTAGACAACAACTCTCCAAGCCCTCTAATCCATGGTTTTTAGAAAATTCTCATCCTTTATTTCCAAAAGGTGTAGTTAACACCACAAAATATTAGAGGCCTTGTGGAGGATTGACCTTCACCAAATGGGGACACACTTAGGTTTGCCATTTAGATCTTTGTGCAACTACTTATTAGGATTTATTGCAACCTATGCTCTGATACCAATTGTAAGTTGAGGTGTAATCCCAAGATGGGGGGAAATTGAGTATTTTAAAATTTTATGCATGGAAACTTAATCAATTTTAAAACTGATTTTACATGTGCTCTAATTCTTTAATAGCAGTAGTATTCACAATAAACAATTTGATCAATATATATATCTTTAAATTCTAAATAGTATGAGCTATGATTAAAATATGAAACCAAACTTCGAGGTATTGACACTGCTTGCGAAAAATTAATATTAATAAAAATATGCTTAGCCACATAAGAGTTTATGCTAGAACTTGAATGAGTAATGAACCAATACAATAAGATACCAACTGATTAAATCAAACTTAAATTCGTAACTACAACAAAGTTTGATTAATATGGGTATTCAAATCATTCACAACATTTACAAATCAATGTAAAACATTCACAGCATACATGTCAAATATATTTCAAGATCAATATACTTGGAAAGTAAAAGAGATAAGGGAAAGAGCGACACCTTATTTTTTACAAGGTTCGACAACCGTGCCTACGTCCTTGCCTCAAGCAACCCACTATGAGGATTCACTAATCCCTCCATTCAGTAGGTGGAGACACCTCTCTCCTTCAGTAGGCAAAGAAGCCTTTTAAGTGAAAACAACCCTTCCACTTGTCAATAACTTAATCATGGAGCCGTTAGTTTACACAGGGAAATCAAGAACTAATTTTTATACAAAGAAAACTCTCTAGCTAGAACATATTCGTACATAATAAACACTACAATACTCTCAAAATATATTTTCTAAGAAGCTTAAAGAGATTGGCTCAATTTTTTGGGTTTTGAAAGCTTAGAACTTGAAAGAACAAACCATAATAATAGTTTCAGCAAGAACGGCGTACAACAACAATTTTCAATGTAAATTAATGTATTCTCTCTTGCCCCTAACATGATTAGGGTTAGCTATTTATAGTTAGGTTTGAATTCTAGCCGTTTGTGCATGTTTGGTAACATTATATTCGAAAATAAGAAAGATTTCTTGCCATTTGCAAAACTTATCGGGCGCTTCGATTGACTGAAATGGTAGTTTGGTCGTCCGAACCAATTAAGTTATGAATTTAAAAATAGACAGTAGCCTTTTAGTTAACTAAACTCTATGTCCGGTTGCTCAAACACATTCGGTCGAGTGAACCTAAAGTTTGGTCACCCAAACCAACACTGTCTGGAACTTCATAATGACAATAGCCATTCGGTCGACTAAACTTGTGGTTTGGTTGCCTGAACTCTCTAATGCCAAACTAGCTTGTTCAAAATTTTACCTTTGGTCAACTAAGCACTTGGCTCAGGCGCCCAAACACCTTGAAATTCAATATTCCTTTATCTTTTGATTCCAAAAATGATTTTTAATCTTTTGAAAAAAGCATTTGGACTTTGTAAAAATATTTTACAAGATTTGAAAAGGTGTCTAAGTCCAAGTAATTATCCTAAGAGCTTCAAAACAGACATTAATTGAAAAGTACTTACATAAGACCTATTTTATAATACACATGAATAGCTAACTAGGTCTTCATATCCTTAAACTTGATCTTCATCCAAGCTTATCTTCAATAGCCATTTGTGATTTACTTGTGTTCTTCATGGTTTTCCATTGTTCATCTTTCATTGTGCTTTTAAATTGTAATACCTGTAAATACACTTGATAGCACAATCAAATGCCTTGGTTTGTGATTATCAAAATGCGATTAAGCCTTGTTAGGCCAACATCATGTAGTCAACCTTTACAAGGAGCGGTCGACCAGCCTCTGTTGGTTTTGATTTCTTCCAGTTTTAAAAAAAATTTTGAAACTTTTACCCTATACCTGATTTGAAAAGGCTTTCATGGAATTCATATAGAGGAAGAAACCTCTTGGGAATTCTTTATCAAATCCTCAAATAAACTTACATAAAGCAAACAAACAAAAGAAATAAAATGACATGAATGAAGAAAAACAAAGAGTTCTTTGATTGTGGCTAAATATACCAAGGTAGATTGCCTATGTATCTTCTAATGGAGGAATTGAGTCACTTGTAGTTCCAAAAAACATCTTCAAAACTCATTTTGAAAAACATTTTTAGATGAATGCTCTAAAAATTTTCTTCAAAAACACTTGAAATCCTTTGAATAACTTGAAACCTTATTGAAAAATCCTTTATCAATTGATTGGAAAATTGATTTTTCAATGAACCTTCTATAAAAACAGATACTGAAATTAAGTTTAAACACTTAAAAATCATTTTTTTTCCCACCCTCAAGTCACTTCATAGATGATTGCTTTGAAAAAATAATTTTCATTATAAAAAATTTAGAACTTTGTGGTTTGTTTGTTCGGAAAATCATAAATCAATGTTGAAACTCATTTGAAAACTTGGAAAACATCCAACAATTGCATCATGGATATATAACTCCAAGGAATTTTGGATAACTTTCATAAAAACTTGAAGACCTTTCAAAAACTTGAGTAGATTTGCTTAGAACATAAAAAAAGTTGGTTTTTAATTGGAAAAAAAAACACAAAAAACCATCACCTATTCATCAAACAACATGACCAACTACACTTTAATGAGTGTAAAGATTCAAAAACTCGGACATCCCAAGGGAAATCAAGAGAAACATGCAAAAAAAATACACTCCTAGACTTTGGAAGTCAACCGGGTTGGTCGATTGTCTAGTAGCCATGACTACTTTTTCAAAATGAAGGGGGTCGATCTACTGCTTTAAATGCAAAAATAAGGATGCATACAATTTCAAATAATTTTGGCATGCTTTTACTCATGGGATAAACATACTAACACTTCTAAAACATGAATAAAAACATGAAATAAAATTGTAAAAATAATAAATCAAAACATAAATCACCTTTATGTATCATGCATGCAAACATTCATGAATATGAATGGAAATTGAAAAGAAGGATTATACACTAACCTTATGAAAGATGACTACGCTATATATCAGGTGAGGACCCCTCTCTCTCTCTCTCTCTCTCATCAAAACCCAAAACACTTCATGCACAAACATAGGAAAATGATTTCCTTACCCCTAATCTCACTTAGAAAATACTCTCCTTATCCCCACTTGGGCGCGCCAAAAACTCTCCATAGGATGGTCTTGCTGGCCTAACAAGACTTACAACTCTTAATTTTGATGATAAAAAAGTAAAGTAATTTAATATGCTTCAAAGTTGTGATGTTTCAGGAAAACTAGATCTTGGAACTCAGCATGATTTATATGATCACAAGGAACATTTTGAAAGCTCACTTCAATTCAAGTGATCAAGAATAAGCTTGAAGAATAATAAATCTCAAGCCAAAGAGAACTGAAAGCAACAACTTCATATAAGAAGACTTCAAGGAGTTCAATAAATGAAAAGTTGAATGAGTCTATAGGACACGCTTTGTAAATACTTCAAGTATACTTAAATATGAAATTCTTTGAAGCTCATTGGTACAAGAGACCTAGAGACCTGAAATTCAATCTTGGAAAATATTTTTTTGAGTAAACAAATTAAAAATTCAAGATTTGAGAAGCAAATAGAGTTTTTGAAAAGTTATCTTAAAATCAGCATTTTTGAACTAGACAAAAGCTTGCTTGAAATCCCTTAGTAGGCTGACAAATTAAATGTTTTTAAGATAGATAGACAGAAGGTCGTCAAGCTACTAACAAGACCCTGATAGGCACCTGACGTGGTAAATTGAGAAGCTTGATTGGGTTTTGCCAGGTGACTGTCGCCCTTTGGCCTTTGTTTTAAAATTGGGTTTTAAAGTGATAGGCACCTGACCAAAAGGTGACAGGCTACTACCATGCGGGAAATTTCAAAATTTTTATAATGTTAAATTTTTTTTTAAAATTGATTGCTTGGGGCACAAATTTGTCTAAAACTTGGTCACTGTTAGCTTTGGTGTATTCCTAAGAGGGGGGGGGGGTTAATTGGGTATTTAAAATTTTGTCCTAGGTTTAGCTAATCCAACAACAGTATTTCACAACCTAGGGTCTTTCTATATACACACATACCCAAATGCATAGATAAATGTAAGATATGGAAATTAAATCATGCGCATCATTCACACAATAACATACACGTGCAGGAATATAAATTGCGAAAATATAAACAGACACACGATATGTTATCGGGGTTCGGCCAACTGTGCCTACGTCCCCGCCTCTAGTTCGCAAGCCCGAGGATTCCACTAATGGCTTACTTCATGGGTGGAGTGATACTGGTTACAAAAAGGTCAATTAACGGGGCTAACCTCAACCTACACCTTACTAGGATGGTGCACCTAGCTTTCCTAACCGGGTGTAAGCCAATTCGGGACTATTTATTAGAGCTAGTCTCCCTCTTCGGGCCCTTGCCTGGAATAAGATAATGAAATAAAATTTTTTTTGTACAACCAAATATGCTTCTTAAACTAAGCAGATGTGTACCAATGCACTCAAACAAATAATGCACTCACATATGATAGGACGTTAAGCTTAAGTGATATTTTGTTAACCAAGTGTTAACTCACAGTAGGATGTATATCAATGTGCGTATGTGAGAGTGAGACTTTTGATATCAAGCTAATATGCTTCTTTTCTGCACCATCAAATAGTCTTTATGACCCTAAACAAATATCACAAAAATATTTGTCAAATAGGAAGCATAGTAGATAATTGGGTTTTTAAGCTTGATAAAGATGTTGTCATCAAAGCACAAATCAAGCTTATGAGACTTGCAATGAGGATGCAAGATCTTAAGCCACACAAGGGTTTTTCCCAATCAAATATTTATGAATGAAATATTAAGGGAAAAACCTTAAGCAACTCTCCAAAAATCAATACATAATTAAATGACATAAGGGAGAGTTAAAGCTTGTAAGAATAATATGAAACACTAATCTCTCTCAAAATAAATGGAAAGACGAGTATGAGAAGAGATTTTGGCAATGAGTAAGAAAAATATGGAACTAGGAAATATTTTTGCCCAATAAAATTTTCAGGGGATTTTGGCTAATCTAAAACCCTAATCTTGTATTAATTTTGCAAATGAGGGCCTATATATAGAATTTGGAGAAATTATAGCCATTGGGGACATGCTGGGTATTTCATAAAAAGATTAAGTGAGTTTAATTAAAATTAACCCAGTCTAAACTCGGTAAAAAATTTTCCAACCCAATAGGTTCGGTCGACCAAACTTGAGGTTCGGTTGACCAAGTGTCACAGTTCGGTCGACCAGGTAAAAATTGAACTGAGAATATGGTCGACTGTACTTGAGCATTCGAAGGTGATTTTTCAAATCCGCACGGTTTGGTCGACTGTATCATTTTGAACTAGGAAGTTCGGTTGACCAGGAGGTGGGGCTTCTCCCGAGGATGTTCGGTCGACCAGAGCATTAAAGCATATTTTATGATCGGTCAACTGAAGGGTCAAATTTTGACCCAAGGAGGTTCGGTTGACCAAGCAACATTATCTTGGCCAAGTTCGGTCGACCATAGTGTGGTCAAACTATTGACCATGGACCAGTTTGGTCGACCAAATGCTCCTCATGCATTCTGGTTCGGTTAATCGAACATGCATTTTAGATGCATTTCAGTCCTAATCCCTTTGTATATAAACTCTATTCATATGATGATTAAAATTAAGAACATAGGGCATATTTTTATGTAGTATAGAGGGTCCTATGGTCATTCCAAGGCATTTGAGAAGTAGTCTTCTTGCCTGTATGGCTGACACTAACTAAGGTGGAGATTGCACCCGCGATCCCACAAATCTGAATTCTGGCTTTCCTGGTGGTTTGAAAATCACCTCTTTCATATGACAATCGATACTAGCATGATTAGTAGCCAGCCAATCCATACCTAGTATTACATCAAATCCATGCAAATCTAGCACAATCAGGTCAACTAGTAATACTCTCCCCTGAATTTCTATTAGGTAACCCCTGAGCACCCTATGACACCTCACCACTGACCCTATCGGTGTTGCTGCTAACAATTCAACATCTAATAATTGTGTCTCAACATCAGCCAGTTTAACATACCCCACAGACATAAAAGAGTGGGTGGCACCTGTATCAAATAAAATAATAGATTGATATGATAAAGCAGTAAAGGTACCTGTCACGACATCGTCTGCGGCCTCCACGTCTCCCGGCATCAAAGCATAAACCCTTGCCAGGGCTACATCCCTCCACTGGCCCCTACATGGCACCTGATAACATTCTTGCTGTGGTTTGGGAATAGGTGCGGTACCGGGTGGTGTAAGGCAATCTCATACTAAATGTCTCGGTACACCATAGCGATAATAGACACCTATCCTTTCTAGACACTCCCAAGTGTCTCTTCCCACATGTTTGACAAGTTGGGTAGACCTGCATACCCTGAGTCTCATGACCCCTCGTCTCCTGTCTCTGTCCCCTGCCATAGTTACCTCTCCTCCACTGGTTCCAACTAGATCCCTGCTAATGGCTTAAGGTGTGGACTTCTTCCTCTGTCCTTTCTCCTCTACACCCATCCGCTCACTAGCCTCAGCCACACCTGCTATGTCTACCAACTCGGTAAAGTCCTACACTTTCAACACTGCCACCTACTTATAAATTTCTCGCTTCAGACCTCTTTCAAACTGTCTTGCTTTCTTTACTTCATCAAAAACAATATACAGGGCAAAGCGGGACAACTCTATAAACCTCTTCGCGTATTGCTGGACCTTTTGCTTTCCTTGCTTCAGATTCGGGAACTCCTCCACTTTGGCCTCTTTGATAGTGGTCGAAAAATATCTGTTGAAGAATAAATCTTTAAATCGGCACCAAGTCATAGCTATAGGCACCGCCCTCTGTTCCTCCAATAATTTTACTGTAGTCCACCATCTTTCAGTCTCTCCTGTCAGTTTATAGGTGGCAAATAAGATCTTCTGCTCCTCCATGCACTGCAGCACTGCTAATACTTTCTCTATCTCCCGCATCCAATTTTCGGCGACTGCAGGGTCAGCTCCTCCTGAAAATGCCAGAGGATTCATCTTGGTGAATTTCTCTATCGTACACCCATGGCCTATAGATGGGCCTCCCTAGTCTCTGGAGCTCCGTGTGATCTCAGTCATAACCTGCTAAGCCACATTGCATAATACTACATATGAATCAGCTCCGCCTACACCTGAGGGCCCTGCACCCTCACTACCGTTCACATGAGCATTGGCACTACCCGAGTCCATCCTAAAAAGATAATAAACATAGCTTAAGGACCCCATCCTTATAATTTACATATCCAACAAAAACTCATATTATCCCTTCTATATTGACATCCTTATCTTAATTCAATATTTAGTCCTACTTTCTAGAAACACAACCCGACAATTGTTTATTATGGATTTCCTGACATTTTCACCCCAAGAAAGACACGGAAACCACCACGGAAGTCCTGTCTCCAGCTGTAGATCAAAACCTCAAATCCTTTTCCTATACTTTGGTATTGTTTCCACTGCACTCTAGAGTTTACAAAACCTAGCAACCTAAGCTCTAATACCAAAATATAATGACCTGCCTATTTTTTTTCCATATATTTTTTTCCTACATAATAACATATATAATGATCCTACTAAGTTGTTATAGTCGTAATCCACTTGGACCCATAGGTACCAAGGATATATCTATCATACAACTTTGATACCTAAGCAGTGGGAAACATAAAATTACATACATGCCATAAAACACCAGAAACCATACCAGAGTTCTAATAAATCTATCATACACATATACATACATCCCAAATGACCAAAAAGTATCCTAGGGTCATAACCCAAAAATCCATCTGACCCTAACTCATCCACTTACCCTATAGATAGGGTAACTCAGTACACTTTGACTGCTGCGAGGCTCAATTCGCCTTCCTACTCGGATTTCCTGAAATGCTTGTAATGCTGGGGTGAGACACCTCTCAGTAAGGGAGATAAACTAATATCAGTGTGTGGCAATATGAGTATTTTTTGTGATATACATATAAATAGTACATAATTCATAACTAGTATATCAGTTGTATCATATCTGAATAAAACATGATTTATTATAACATAGCGTATCATACTAAAGTTATGTACTGAGAAATCATCTTATATAATCATATCATACTTGAATTATTACCTCGGATAGATAGTTAGTTAGCTATTGTCATGTCTTACCTCCCACATGACAAGGTTGTGCGGCCCGAAGGCGGGACCTGGCTGACTATGCTAAGTCAAATATAGGTATGTGTAAGTACGATAGGTCTGTTCCACCTGTGTCGGATGACTAGGGGAACTATGACACTCCTATAAAGCCACATCGATTGGTATCTCCCACACTCTACACAAGATGTGTGGTAGCACTAACATATTCATATTCGTAAACATACAACTACGGTACCATGCTTCATAAAACTGAACTAAGCTATCCGGGTTCTGATAACATATAATACATTCCGTATTAAACATAGCGTATTTTAAAGTAATATCTGACATAAACATATTTCATGATTTCTTACATATCATACATAATCATGGCATCAACACTGGCATAATTCATAACGTAATATTCACGGCATTTACGCAAGCATATTTCATAACGTAAAATTCATGGCATTTATGCCGACATAATTCATAACATAATATTCACGACATTTACATTGGCATAATTCATAACATAATAAACATATATTCTTGCATTATTTAACATAATCTTTAAAATATATTTCTTGTACTATTTTTAGGGTTTTCTTGAAAACTGCTATAACATATTTATTTTGAAAAACTCATAATATTTCAATATAGCAAAATTTTCATGGGAATATTATACTCATGCCACACAAATGTACATAGCCATATAACCCCATAATTTATTCTAAAATCATATTTCCATATAAAATGTGTGAAAATTATTTCCCTATACAACAACATTATGTCCCAAACATAGTTCTATATCATACATATTTTCCTAAAAATAAATGTTGTTTAATTCATAATAATTTCATAAAAATACTAACTTAATTTATTCTCTTACCTAACTTATTGAGAAGCCCACAAAATACTCCAAACTTACACCTGTGTGTTCCCCAGCTCAACACCCTAAAATTGCATTTTCCCTAAATAAACTTCAATATAATATTATCTAAAAAATTTTCCTTAGTCCAAAAACACCAAATAACTTATAAAACCTAAAATAACTAACTTAACTAGATTTTGGGATGGTGCCCAAGTTGGCCTAACCAACGAACTACTCCAGTAGATTTGAAAACAATCTTCTTAGGAGTAGCATGGCGGCTTCCGATCATCGAACCGGTGAAGGTTGAAGCCAGAAATGAAAAGAGAAGGAGGGAGAGACATTTGAGAGAGAGAAAATTGCATGCAAATCCTTCATTGAAACCCAAACTTAGAATATTTATAAAACACAAATTCATCGACGAGACACGTCACCTCGTCGACGAGTCTATGAAGGGAGTTCGTTGATGAACACCTTCTCCTCATCGACAAGTTTTAGGCCCTAAAAACAGCCCTCTTGGTAATTCTCGTTGACGAGACACGCATCCCCATCAACAAGACCAAGAGGCCTGCTCGTCGACGAGCACTCTACACTCATCGACGAGACCATGCTGAAACCCTTTTAAAATCTCTTTTCTCTCCTCCTTTTATTATTTAATTGCTATAATTCTGCGGGTTTTTACAATATCCTTGAGCCACTAGTCTAACTTTATTTCTTACTACAACACCATTTTCATCCTTTTTATTCCTAAATACCCATTTTGTTCCAATTATTGAATGATCATTAGGTATAGAGACTAATTTTCATATTTTATTTCTTTCAAATTTATTTAACTCTTCTTGCATCACAACTATCCATGAATCATCACTAAATGCTTCTTTAATGTTCTTAGGTTCTTCTTGAGTTAGGAATGCATAATGATTGCATATATTTTAATGAAGATCTAGTGGATACACCACATGAAGGTTCTCCTATAATTTGATCTTTTGGATGATTTCTTACAAGTTTCCATTCTCTAGGTAGTTCAAAATTTTCAAAGGATTCATCATTTGAAGTAGTTTCATTTGTCTCATCCTTTACTTCTTTTATTTCTACGTCTTCTAACTTTTGTGTTGTTTCAGTTCTTCAACATTTATTGTTTTAGTCAATGGATTCTCCTCATCAAAAGTTACATGTATTGATTCCATAATTGTGAGAGTTCTTTTATTGTAAATTCTGAATGCTTTGCTTTTTAATGCATATCCTAAGAATATTCCTTCATCTAATTTTGCATCAAATTTTCCTTAGTCATTTTTATCATTTAACACAAAACACTTACATCCAAATACATGAAAATAAGATATATTTGGTCTTCTTCCTTTCCATAGTTCATAGGGTGTCTTATCTAGGCTTGATATTATGTAAACTCTATTCATTACATAGCATGCAGTATTTACCGTTTCAGCCCAAAAGTACTTTGGTAAGTTATGTTCATTTACCATGGTTCCAGCCATTTCTTGAAGAGATATGTTTTTCCTTTCAACAACTCCATTTTGTTGAGGAGTTCGTGGTGCTGAAAAATTATGACTTATTCCATGTTCATTACAAAAATTTTCAATTTCCTTATTTTTGAATTCCCTTCCTTGATCACTTCTAATCTTTAGAATTCCATATCCTTTTTTGTTTTGGATCTTTTTACATAGATTTATTAACATATTACATACTTCATCTTTGGAGGCTAAGAATAATACCCAGGTAAATCTAGAATAGTCATCAACAATGACAAAAGTATGATGCTTTCCTCCTAGACTCTGAGTTCTAGTAAGACCAAATAAATCTAAGTGAATAAGCTCTAGGGGCCTACTAGTGGAAATATGTTTCTTTCTTTTAAAGCTAGTCTTAGTTTGCTTTCCAGGTTGGCATGCATTGCAAATTTTGTCTTTTACAAACTTAGTATTAGGTAGACCTTTGACTAAGTTTTTCTTAGCTAGTTTAGAAAGTAAATCCATGCTTGCATGTCCAAGTCTCCTATGCCATAGCTAGTTTGCTTCATTCATAGTTGTCAAGCAAGTGACTTCTTGAGAGAACAATTTTTCAAAGTTTATGCAGTATACATTATCAACTCTTTTTGCAATGAACAAGATTTTATTCTTATCGATGTTTTCAACTATGCATTTGTCTTGTTTAAAGATTATTTCACATCCTTTATCACTTAGTTGACTAATGTTGAGTAGATTATGTTTTAATCCATCTACAAGTAAGACTTCATCAATAGTCAAGTATGGATCTTTACCTACTTTTCCTATACCGATTATCTTACCTTTCAAATTGTCTCCAAATGTTACATATCCACCATCCTTAACCATTTATGTGGTGAAATTGGACTTGTCTTCGGTCATGTGTCTTGAACACCCACTATCCAAGTACCATTTGTCTTTTGATGGAGTGGTCCTAAAGTATACCTACAAGAGGGTTTCAAGGTGTTATTCTTTGGTATCCAAACCTTCTTAGGCTTTTTGGTTTCAGGTTTTATTTCAGATTTTGCTCTCTATACTTTCTTGACTTTATTTTTTCTTTTAAATAGACATTCAAACTTTATGTGTCCCTTTTTCTTGCACAAGAAACAAGTAGTGTGTTCATAAGCATTAGTGGAGGATGTGCTTGCATAGTTTTTTGATTCCTTTACAAAGTACCCCATGTAAAGATTATTTTCCCTTTTGTTTTCAACTCCATTGAATCCAATTCCTCCTTTGGCTAGTGACATCCATTGAGTACATATCAACTTTTCAAAGTTTTCCTTTCCTTTTGTAAAGTTGTAGATGATTTTGTCATTGTCCTCAATTTTACTTTTAAGATCGCTTATTTCTAAATCCTTCTTGCTTTTACCATTTACTTGTAATTTTACTAAGTCTTGAGATATCTCATTTATTTTATTTATGAGATCATTAATGTGAGAGTCCTTTTCTTTTTCAGCTAATTTCGAAGTCTCTAGTTGATTTTTAAGTATTTCATTTTTTTCTTTCAAGGCTAGATTTCTTTTAGATATTTTTGTGAACCTTTTATGCAAAGAAAATAATTCAGCCTGCGTTTCTCTATATGAGGGCATACTATCACAAGAATCACTACATGACTCATCACTAGTTTCTTTAGATGAGCTAGTATAGGAGTTTACCTCATCTTCTTTTGTCATGAAGTAGATGTTCGCTATTTCTTGATCGCTTGATTCATCCTCTAATTCAATTGAGCTTAAGTCATCCCATGTAACTTTCATAGCCTTTTTCTTCTTCTTCTTAGTGTCCTTCTTAAGTTGTGGACAATCAGGTTTAATATGCCCAACCTTTTTGCAATTATAACAAGTAGGGGGTTCATTTTTTCTTTCTTTTTTACTTGTTTCCCCTTTATCAGATTTTGAGCCTTTAAACTTTCGATTGAACTTCTGATTCTTTTTGAAAAACTTTCCAAGTCTTCTAGTGATGAAGGCTAAATCATCATTGTTGAATTCGTTTTTTTCTTCTTTTTCACTAGAGCTATCTTTAGCAGCCTTGAGAGCTATTGATTTCTTGTTTTTATTATTCTCAGAATTTCTTTTATTTATTATCATCTCATAAGTGAGGAGTGATCCTATCAATTTTTCTAAAGAAGTACTTTTCTAATCTCTTCCTTCCGTTATTACAATTGCCTTAGGTTCCCAAATTGGTGGAAGTGCTCTAAGGATTTTCCGTATCATTTCATAAGTTGAGTAATTCTTTCCTAAGGCATTGAGGGAGTTTATTATATGGGTGAATCTAGTGTACATACTAGTAATGGTCTCATTAGGATTCATCCTAAAAGTTTCATACTTGCTAGTGAGCACATTGATTCTATTATCTCTTAAATCAATAGTACCTTCATAGATTACTTCAAGTGTCTCCCAAATTTCTTTAGTTGATTACATGTCATTATCCTATTGAATTCATTTACATTAAAAGCACAATATAATGCATTCATAGCACTAGAATATACTTGCAACATCTTATGATCATTGTCGGTCATCTCTTTTTATTCTTTAGGTATTTCTTTACCATCTATGATTTTAGTAGGGATAAGGTCACCATGTGTGACAACTTTCCATGCTTTCCAATCCATAGTTTGTAAATAAATTCTCATTCTTTGTTTCCAAAAGGTGTGGTATACACCGCAGAAAATAGGTGGTCTAGATGAGGATTAACCCTTAACAAAAGGAGATACACCTAGGTGTGCCATAGGAATCTTTATGTAGCTTCTAGTTTAAGATTTACTACAACCTAACGCTCTCATACCAATTGAGAAATAAGGTGTACTCCCAAGAGGGGGGCTGAATTGGGATTATAAAATTTCGTTGGAAACTTTAATATCCCTTTTCAGATTAACTTAATTAAAATCACACAAGTATAATTTGTTTGCAATGACCAACACTCAATCCAAGATTTAATATTTATCAATTAAAGATGTCTAAGATAAAAAATTCAATATTTAGAATTCAATCTTTCAATATATCAATCCAATCAATAAGGTAAGCTTGATTTTGTTGGCTTTTTGAATTCGATCTCTGTTTTCTTGTTGACAAACACAAGTGTCTCATGTGTGTGCCTAGTATTTTCAATAGGTTTATAATTCAAAATGCACACACATAAGAGAAAAATGGAATCCATAAAGGACTTAAAGCTCACATCATATTGGCGTATTCCACGGAGAGAAAAGCAAAGAAGAAAGAAGACATTCGTTTATTTCAATTGTAATTGCATTTGGTTTTCATACTTTGGTCTGTAATAATGCATGCATCTGCATGATATGGATAAAATCCTTTGAATGATCATAGATAGACCCTAGGGACCAGCACATTTCATGGAAAACCTTTTCCTAAAAGACTAAAATCATATAAAAGGTTTAAAAATAAATTAGGGTCAAATTGAGGGTAAAATTGTAAGTTAAATTGTCCTCGGTCGACCGATCGCTTATGTGTAATATTACCACGATTGACTGAAACACTATTCACACACAGAGTCAAACTTTAACCTTTGCTCGGTCAACCAATCCCATCATGCACAAACTGCCTCAATTGACTAAATCAGTCTGAAATCAACATATTGACTTCCCTCGGTCGACCGTTCTATTTTAAACGTATCTCTCTCGGTTGACCGAACCATAATGTGTCTAGCATGCCAACTACTTGGTCGACCAAACCATGTAGTTCAAGTTAACCTTGGTCAACTAAACCTTAAAAATGGTCAACCGACCTTTTACCTTGGTCAACCGAACCCACGTAGGGTTCAAAATTGCCCTAAGATGGTTGACCAAATACTTAGTTCAAAATTGCCATGGTCGACCGAACTTATTAAAGTGGTCAACTGAACCTTGTATATGGTCGACCAAACCTCTCAAGTTGGGTTATTTTTCAGTGATAATTAAGCTTAATTTTTTTTATTAAACAATCTAAAAAATACCAAGCGTGTCCCCAAACAGTCATATTTTCAAGAAATCTATATATGCCCCTTAATTTGCCAAAATTAGTACCTTTGATTAGCCATAATTTTCTCTTAAATATTTTTGGAAAAATTGTTAATCAAAGTTCCCCCAAACACTTTTTTATTGCAAATCGTTTGGGGAAAATCTTTATACTCTCTCCAACTCTCTTTCCTTTCGTTCTTTCAAAATTATTTTGAAAGAGACCACTTTATTTGGGCATTCATTTGTTAATCAAAGTATATTACTCTCACTTGTTCCTTATTTTTTGAAAATCATTTTGAGAGTAAGCTTCGAATTTCTCCCATTTATTTTGTTGATAAATATTCTTGGAGAAATTTTTTGAAAGACTTAAACACACATTTTTACATTCATATTTTCTTGTGCTTGGAAAGGTCTTCTTGCATTTATGCTTTCATAGAAAAATTTTATCTTGCAATAATCATTTGAAAAACCAAAACCCTAGGTTCTCAGATTATTCTTTGAAAAATATTTTTGGGAGAATATTTTATTAGGGTCCAAATCTTTGAAGTATATATTATATACATTTTATTCAAAGATTGAAAATATCACTTTAAGAAAAGCACCCATACTCTAGTGAGCATAATTTCATATCATATTAAAGTGCGTGTATTTAGAGCTTAGACGTTGTACATCTTTGCTTGTATTTAAAAGCATTTTATCATGTACAAAAATATTTTTATTGTATCGGTTGGGTTCAACTCGTAATTGAACTGGGGAGTCTCAACCTTGTAAGTGAGACCAATTGGGTTCAGCCTGCTAATTGAACTGGGGAGTCTCAGTCCCGTAAGCGAGATCGGTTCATTTTAGCCCGAAAATTGAACAGCGGAGTTTTCGCTTTGTAAGGGAGATAAGTTGGGCTCAGCCTTGTAATTGAGCTGGAGTTTACCTTGCTCCATAAGGAAAGGTTGTAACGACTTTTGCTCTACTCGTTTAAGTGAGCATGGATAGTGGAATCCTTGGGGGTTATGCCTAAGGCAGGGATGTAGGCTAGTTTGGCCGAACCTTAATAACAAATCTGTGTGTCACTCTCTCTCTCTCTCTCTCATTTATATTTCCACACTTAAATTTCTATATGTGTATGTTTGTTTATTCACGGTTACAATTATTTGCATGTACACATTTAAATTAGGTGAGATATACTGCACACATGTATGCCTGAACTCATAGTTCAATTATTTTACATACACGCTTGCACATTGAATGATATATGATTTGTGATGAATCAACGAAATATTTAAATTAGTCAAGAAGTTTTTAAAACCCAATTCACCCCCCTCTTGGGATCATACCAATTCCAACAACTGGTATCAGATACTGATTGCAATAAGCTTAACCTTTATTTGCATAAAGATTGCAACGACTCATATCTGGTGTATCCCTATTTTGTGGGTCAATACTTTGCAAATCCTCTACTGCTTATATTATTTAGATTTTACCCTTTGATTATTGAAAATTCTTTTATAAAATTGATTGGAGGATTTGGAAAGTGTTTATTGAAGTCTTTTATATCCCATTAAAACGTTTTTAAAAATACATATTTCCCAAACCTGAAAATGATTTGAATCTGCATGACATAGTTTTAATGCATATCATTTGAATGCCATGCATATATTTATGTGATGCCTTAGCTACTAATGTCTGTAAAAGATTATCTCTTGTAGTAGTCCTAAGGAATTTTGGAAACAATAAAATTTTTAAAAATCCGAGAGAGAGAAGTATGCCACCCTGAAGTCAAACGATTAAGAAGGAGTAAAATGTGATGGTATACCTTTCTTCCTTCTAATTTATTGAATAATTCATGTTATGATTCACATGATATATTGTGTGTTAAATTTTTGTTGTGAATCATATGATATTTTTTTCATAATAATTTCATGTCATGATTCTTGTGTTGTATTGTGTGTTATAATTCTTATTGAATCATGAGTTGAATTTATTTATGATTGCACACCATCTTAAGAGGTGCACTTTCAAAGAAATTTTATTAATACTCATAAGATTTTTATTAGAATATATTATATAAAGGGGTTATGATATTTTTAAATGATTGAATAGTGCTTTGTGCTTAAAAGTTTAAATTTTAGTATACACTATTAGTTTACCTTGAACCATTTGGAAAGCATGCCTTTCTGAAAATTTAAATGAAAATATCTAGTCTATTCATTTAACTTCTACATATTATTATGGTTGGTTATAATAATATGAAAATATTGGCAATTGCATGCTTGATTGAATCCCCTACAAATGGACACAGTGTTCATTAGCTAAACATTTCTTTTATGCTATTTGTGCCCTAGTATATGTATCTTAAATATAGCATATTTTGTCCAACACACAAAAATGAGTTTTAGGAAATAAATCTTACACTATATATCTTGTAATCCTAAACTCGTCATTGAGCTTTCACGATAAATCATTTTCAAATGATAAATTTAATTTAAGGAATTCATATGCTCATCCCTATAGTTGAAAATATAAGTAAGGCCAAATATTATTAATTGAATATAAAATTCTTTGGCTACATAATTTAGGGGGAGCAACATTTTTAAAATTTCATCCAATATGCAATAAAATGTATTATACATATCCTATCATGTTTATTGGATGACTTGAGTGATAAAATGTGTATATATCCGTCCTTCGCTTTAAGTTCAATTATATTTGATGGATAACTTATTTGTACTGAATGCCACTATCCATTACTTGCCTAATGATTATATCTTCATATGGATAGTTTAGATTTTTTATTTGATATATTGATTGAACTAGTGAATTGCATGCTTGTACTGAATGCCTCCTGCATGGCTGATGCAGTGATGTGAACTGCAAGCTGGTAGTGAATATAGGTTCTCGTATGCTTAATTTGAATGGTATCAGGATGGTGCATATTATTTTAAATTTCTTACTTGAATCTATCAGGTTTTTAGTGCATGAATGTTTGGGAAATGTCCTATTTACAGATGACATGCTACCGAAATTTCGTTAGAACTTTCCCAAACATAATCAAAAATCCAAACAATGCACTAAGACAAATATGATAAAATGCATGTTGGGTGAACCTTAGAAATATCTTTATAGAAAATGATTGCTAATTAGTTTTATAGGTCTGTACATGTTGAAACTTATATGCTTTGGGCTAAAACTAAAAAACATGTACAATCAAAGTTTTTGAATTCTCCTAGGATGTCCTTCATCATATACATTTATTATTGACCTAGGATAACTAGTTCATGGACACCATTTGGTCAAAATCTTTGGGTTATGCACTTTCATTCCGGACCCAAATGGTAAAACATCATCCTTGTAATCAAATGTCACATGTTTTGATGCTGGTCCATAAACTAGGAAATTTGCATGACTTAGGGGGAGTTTTTCATTTTGCACACACTCATTGGTATTGTGAGTTGTGTCATCGTTATATTTATCCCCTATTGCATACCTGTTGAGTATAGCCTCGATTGGCTATCGTGCCTTAAATTGAAATGCAATAAGTCATTCTTGTATGTACTAAAATGCCTATATTTGCTACATGTTAAATTCATTTGAAAGGATAAACATATGATGAATGTTTTAAATGACTATTATCCTTAAGCTAAAATTCAAATAAGCATGTATGCAAATATACAAGGAAAGCTTAAGCCTCACTTTTAGGAAAAAATGAATAAGAACATAATGCCTAAAATCTCTTGCATGCTAAGTAATATTAAGAAGGATGAACACATGTTGAATGTGCTTAATTGAAAATTCATCCTTGAACATAAACGTACTTATGTGTGCTTAAGACTATACCGGAGAGTTTAAGCCCCATTCTTGAGAAAAGGATTAAAGTCACCTGACTCATGGACTCACACTATTATTGTTTATGCTTTTTGAGTCCGAAGTGCTTTTAGGTACCATTAAAATCATATCCTAACTCTATTGTCAATCTTTGATAAGGATTGTTCATGGTATGGTTGAACACCTTGCACGTCTTTAAATGTTAAATTTTTTCATAAGTGTTTTAGGAAATATTTTACTGGTGGGACACAAATCGTTTAACATCTATTCAGTAAAATCGGTTAAGAATGAAAATATTACTTATATTGTTCAAACTCTTAATGAATTTAACAATCAATATCAGTATAAGTAATTAACAGAATCTAAGAACGTATTCAAATTGGTAGAAGCACCTAGAAATTATTTTTTAATCTTGTTGTGCTTACAATTGTTGACTTTTTGAGTTTGATCCCTATTTTGATGCTAACAAAACACTTGGAACTTATGTGTGTACTTAGTGCATGAGCAGGTTTACATTCCAACACACACATAAGGCAAAGGGAAAATGAATCCAAGACAGGACTTAGAGCGTATACACCTAACGTATTCTATGAAGTTGAATAGCAAAAGAAGAAGAGAAAGACTTATGATTTCAAATTTGTAATGCATTTTTGTCTTTCATTTGGTCTGTAATAATGCATTGCATGCATGATATGAATGATAAGCTCAGGTGACCATAGTTTGACCATAGGGAATCGAACAAAGGTCATAGATTGACCCTAGGACACAATACCCTTAATCTAAAATACTATAACTTATTCACAAGGGTTTTAAAATGAATTAGGGTCAAAATTGGGGCAAGAATGACTTTGATTTACCAATGTTGGATTTTTAGGCTTGATTAAGAAGCCTCGGTCGACTAAGCCTCCAGTTCAAAACTGCTCAGTCGACCGAACTAGCCTGAAGTCAACATGTTGACTATGGCTGGGGCGACCAAAATAATTTGAACTAATTATCCATGGTTGATCGAACCTTGAAGTTGACCTTTCCTACCTGCCTTGGCTGACTGAACTATCAGTTCCAAACACCCATGGTTGACCGAACCTCTTCCACTTGGCAAACCGGCCAATACTCATGGGCGCCCGAACCTACGAAGGTTTGGAAAATCGCCTTGGTTTGGCCGACTGATATTGTGCATAGCCAACCGAACCCAACTTAAAATGAAAAATTTCAGTGTCTGTTTGGGCGACCAACTCTTAGCATCAGGCGATCGAATCTCTCAGTTTTCCAAGAATTAACCATGGTAATTGGGGTTAAATTTTGATTAAACATTTTTAAAAATTCCTAATGTGTCCCTAACAGTTAGATTTTCCCCTAAGTCTATATATACCCCTTCATTACTAAAACATTAACAAGAGATTAGAATGAAAAATCCTCTAAAAATATTTTTGATTTTTTCATTCCTTTATACTCTCCCATACTCATTACATTGAAAATTTTTTAAAAGAACGAATTTATTTGGGCATTTATCTTTCACAACAAATATCATTTATTCTCATTTGCTCTTGTCTTTAAAATCATTCCTTGAGAGTACATGTTGTGTTTCTCCACATATTTCTTTGATAAATATCTTAGGAGAAATATTTTTCTGACTTGTGATTCTTTAGCATTTCTATTGCAAGAATCATAAAGCTTATCTTACCTTTGTTACAAGAATTCATTTTTGGGCATAACTCTAAAATCTCTTTATTTCATTTTGAAAAATATTTCTAGAGATTGCTTTTGAGAATTTGAAGATCTCTGAAGTATACTTTGCATATATATTTTATTTTATCAAAGATCATTTATTATTATTTGGGGCATAAATTAATATGAGTTCAAAATTCTAGGTTCTCCTACACTTCATTTGAAAAATATTTTTGGGAGAAAACTATTATTAAGGTTTGCATCTTTGAAGTGCTTTATCATATACATCTAACTCAAAGATTGCATAAGTTATTTTGACAAAATCACATTCTCACATTGAGCTTGATTTCATATCATACGTGAGTGTATTTGTGCTTATTGGTGTACACATCTGCTTGTGTTAGAAGCATTATATTTGTACATGAATATTATTTTTTGGTTGTATTCCCGATGAGTTGTCGGAAGAGGAAGACTAGTCCATTGAATAGTCCCAAATTGCTTTGACTTGGTTAGGAGAGCACCAGACTGGTTCAGACTCGATTAAGAGAACTAGGTACACCATCCTGGTAAGGTGTTGTAATCAGTGTCCCTCCACTCGTTAAGCGAGCAACTAGTGGAATCCTCTTGCTTGTAAGCTTGAGGTAGGGACGTAGGTAGTATTGGCTGAACCCTAAAATCATATCGTGTGTCCCCTTATCTTCGCACTTTAATTTTCATACATGTAAGGTATTATTTATTGTCTTGATCATTTTACATATATGCTTTGAATGGTTGTGAAATACTAAGTCTACTATAACCGTTTTATTTATCTGTTCAGTTTTATATTGTTGGGTAATTGGCATATGTTTAGAAAGACCCTAGGTTGAGGTATACTGTTTGTGGATTTGAACATAACCTAAGAATTTTTTTTTAAAATTCCAATTCACCCCCGTTTTGGGAATACACCAATTCCAACAACAACATTTCTAGCGCAGATTTGGTTTTTGAATTTATTGTGGCTTGTGCTTAATTGTAATGTCTTTATTGAATATTATAAATGAAAATATTTTGTTTGCCACAGTGTCTTAGGTTTTGCCATATGATCCCTATTCGTAAATATCTTTGGGATCTATGTTGTTAGCTTTTTTTGGTCATATTATGAATTGTACTTAAATGCCAAACTAGAAAAGCATTACTTGCATGAACTTTAAAGTCTCTTTTTCAGCAAGCATTGCTCCCAAGCATTTATTGATAATCATAAGGGGAATATATATATATATATATATATATATATATATATTCTTATGACAAGAAATGATTTTAAATGATACATACCTTATTTCTTGCTAGTGTGCTTAAATGCCTTCATGACGATACTTTTCTTATATTAAAATCTTATGTCATAAAGATTTATTGTTTATAAATTTTAGAAGGGTGTTGCATAACTGGTTCATGAATTTTTCATGAAATACATTTGAACTAGTTAGATCATATTTATGCTCAAACCCATTTTTTTTATGCCGTATGTTTTTAAATTCCAATTTTCTGCGGGTCTTATGAAATGCTTGAATTGCAATGGTTTATGTATATTTCTGATATAGCCTTGTTCATTATGTCATTTTTTTTATCTTAAATGACCAGTTAAGCTGTTTTGTATGCTTAATGACTATATATTTCAAAGAATTATAAAATTTTTATGCCTAACTGTTATATCAAATAGGGGAGAGTTTTCAAAAAGGGGGAATTCTCTTTACTAAGTATGTTTTAAATACTCAAAATGTTTTCTACTTAACTTAGACAAAAAGGGGAGAATGTTCATAAGCAAAATGATAATGACTAAAAGGAAATTTTTTATAAGGGCAAATATCCGAGCCAGTGCCTTGATGCTAAAATTAAAGGCATGATCATTTGTGATGTGTTCTTTCATGAATATGTTTGAGCTGTATTGTTTTATTTATTTATTATGCATATTGTTAGGGGAAACCTTTTCCGGCTTAACACATTTTGCTCTTATGTGTTTGTCATCATCAAAAAGGGGGAGATTGTTAACTTTTTGAGTCTGATCTCTATTTTGATGTTGACAAACACAAGTGTCGCATGTGTGTGCCTAGTGTTTTGAACAAGTTTACAATTCAAGATACACACACAGAAGAGGAAGATGGAAGCTAGAAAGGACTTAAAGCTTACGTCATACTAGTGTATTCCATGAAGAGAAGAGCAAAGAAGAAAGAAGACATTTGTTTATTTCAATTGTAATTGTATTTGGTTTTCATGCTTTGGTCTGTAATAATGCATGCATCTGCATGATATGGATAAAATACCTAGAATGACCATAGACAGACCCTAGGGACCGGCACATTTCACAGAAAACCTTTTCCTAAAAGACTAAAATCATACAAAAAATTTAGAAATAAATTAGGGTCAAATTGAGGGCAAAATTGTAAGTTAAATTGTCCTCGGTCGACCAATTGCTTGTGTGTAATATTACCACAGTCGACCGAAACATTGTTCACACACAGAGTCAAACTTTGACCTTCGCTCGGTCGACTGACCCCATCATGCACAAACTGTCTCGGTCGACCAAACTGGTCCGAAGTCAACATATTGACCTCCCTCGATTGACCATTCTGTTTTAAATGTATCTCTCTAGGTCGATCGAACCATAAAGTGTTTGATTCCCCAACTACTTGGTCAACCAAACCATGTAGTTCAAGTTGGCCTTGGTCGACCGAACCACAAAAATGGTCAACCGACCTTTTACCTTGGTCAATCGAACCCACGAAGGGTTCAAAATCGCCCTGAGATGGTCGACCGAACTTATTAAAGTGGTCGACCAAACCTTGTATATGGTTGACCAAACCTCTCGAGTTGGGTTTTTTTTTTAGCACTAATTAAGCTTAATTTTTTCATTAAACAATCTTGAAAATACCAAGCATGTCCCCAAACGGTCATATTTTCAAAAAGTCTATATATACCCCCCTTCATTTGCCAAAATTAGCAACTTTGATTAGTCATAATTTTCTCTCAAATCTTTTTGAAAAAATTGTTAATCAAAGTTCTCCCAAACACTTTTTTATTGTAAATCTTTTGAGTAAAATCTTTACACTCTCTCCAACTCTCTTTCCTTTCATTCTTTTCAAAATTATTTTGAAAGAGAACACTTTATTTTTTATTTTTTAAATCTTTTTTGGGGCATTCATTTGTTAATCAAAGCATATTACTCTCACTTGTTCCTTATTTTTTGAATATCATTTTGAGAGTAGGCTTCAAATTTCTCCCATTTATTTTGTTGATAAATATTCTTGGAGAAATTTTTCGAAAGACTTAAGCACACATTTTTACATTCATATTTTCTTCTGCTTGGAAAGGTCTTCTTGCATTTATGCTTTCATAGAAAAATTTTATCTTGCAATAATCATTTGAAAAACCAAAACCCTAGGTTCTCCGATTATTCTTTGAAAAATATTTTTGGGAGAATATTTTATTAAGGGTCTAAATCTTTGAAGTATATATTATATACATTTTCTTCAAAGATTGAAAATATCACTTTGATAAAAACACACATACTCTAGTGAGCATAATTTCATATCATATTAGAGTGCGTGTATTTATAGCTTAAACATTGTACATCTCTACTTGTACTGAGAAGCATTTTATCATGTACAAAAATATTTTTATTGTATCGGTTGGCTTCAGCCCGTAATTGAACTAGGGAGTTTCAGCCCCGTAAGTGAGATCGGTTGGGTTCAGCCCGTTAATTGAACTGGAGAGTCTCAGTCTCATAAGTGAGACTGGTTCAGTTTAGCTCAAAAATTGAACTGGGAAGTTTTTGCCTTGTAAGGGAGATAAGTTGGGCTTAGCCTTGTAATTGAGCTGGGGTTTACCTTGCCTCGTAAGGAAAGGTTGTGACGACTTCTGCTCCACTCGTTTAAGTGAGTAGGGATAGTGGAATCCTTGGCGGGCATGCCCAAGGCAGGGACGTAGGATGGTTTTTTCGAACCTCGATAACAAATCTGTGTGTCACTCTCTCTCTATCTCATTTATATTTCTGCACTTAAATTTCTGTATGTGTATGTTTGTTTATTCACGGTTACAATTATTTGTAAGCACACATTTAAATTAAATGAGATATACTGCACACATGTATGCCTGAACTCATAGTTTAATTATTTTACATACATGCACGTACATTGAATGAGATATGATTTGTGGTGAATCGGTGAAATATTTAAATTAGCCAAAAAGTTTTTAAAACTCAATTCACCCCCCTCTTGGGATCACACCAATTCCAACATATTTCTCAATATAAAATAAAATAGAAATCTCAAGAAGCTTCCCAAATTCAGACTTTGATATTAAACAAGTTACTTGAGTTACTTAATGAATTTTTTATATTTATCAACGTACTTCCTTTAATCAAGATTCCCGCAATCAACATACTTTATTTAATCAAGGTTTCTGCAATTCCCAATGATTGTTTAATTTCCAGAAATTAAGTAAACATTCACACAATTTGTATATATAGAAAATTAAAGAGATTAGGGAAGCGAGAGACACCAAGATTTTACGAGATTCAGCTATACTCGCCTACATCCTCTCCTTAGGCAAATCACCCAAGGATTTTACTATACCACTCCCTTAACCGGGTAGAGCAAACCATTTACACACTCCTTCAAGTAGGATGGAGCCCTCCTCTCTAAGTGATACCCCACGCTCAGTGGTCCAACAATTCAACAAACCTAAACCGTAAAAAACAACAAGAGAAACAAGAACAATTCTTGTGTACAAGACGCACTCTCAACAAGAGTAGATTAGTACAAGTAAATATCACAATATATTTCAATCAAAATCAATATCGAATATATGAAGCTCAAGAATTTATCACCATGGTTCTTTCTTAGATTGAGAAACTCAGTAGAAATGCAAAGAACCGTAGGCTTTAATTAGGAAATTTTAAGTAGAAAACTTCAGCAAAAGTGTTTTTAGCAAGATGGCTTTTGAAGAGTAGAAAGTATTTAGATTGAATGTTGATTGTATGTATTGGTATCTTTAATCCTTTGATATAACATGTATTTATAGATGAAAAAGTTTAATTTTCGTATTCCCCAAGTTACTCGAAGTGTTTCCCAAGTTTTCATAAAGTTTGGGGGGTTAAGCAATCTAATTTGGAAACTTTTCTTCGCTATTTAAATTTGAATTTTACGAAGGTCAATCGACTAGAGTATCGGGGTCAGCCGCCTGATCTTTAAAAATAAAAAAAAATTCAATGTCAGAATGGGGTCAGTCGACTGATCTCAGAGGGTCAGTTGACTGGGCCTGTTCTGTTTGCACAATTAATTCAGCATAAAAATGTCAGTTGACTGATCTTATTTTGTCAGTCGACTGAACTAGCAAATTTCCACAATGTTTTAATTTTCAAGACTCTGATCTTTAATTTTTGAAATACTTCAATAAATCTTTTAAAAAATATTTTCGAGATTTTCAAAAATTGGTCTCTAAGTCAATAAAAGATTCCTAAGAGCTTCATTCATTCATATTTAAATTTTTGAAGTACTTACATGAGACTTCTTAAAACTATGACTCTTCTAATCACTAAGTCTTCATGTTTAGCTTCCATTCTTCACATTAAGCTTGGCTTTAAGCTACATCATTAACTTCATAATATCTTGTCTCATTAAGTTCATTTTTTTTTTTGTCAAGCACTTTGATATTTGTCACTTGGGTCACTTCAGCTTGATACTTGAGTTACCTGAAACATCATCACTTAACCAAACATGTTAAGTTTCCTTGATTTGTTATCATCAAAATAAGATTTGTAAGCCTTGCTAGGCCAACAACCATTCCCTCTAAAGGTGAGAATGAGATTTCTATCAAAATATTTGAGAAATATCTATTCTCACCCAAAGTGGGAATCAAGTGCCCAAACATGTTTGACCTTCCTTAACCATCTCATGCCTCTCTTTCTCTTTGTCTCATAATTGCATCAATCGAGACTACAACTTGGAGTTGCACTCTTCTATAAATCTCTGCCATCTTGAATCCTACCTCTCTCTTTTGTTTGAATCTTCTCCAACTTCTATCAAAATTGAATCAATCAATACTATGTCCTTATCCAAATCTTCATCTCCATTCCTCTCTTTCTCTCTCTCCACTTTTATCAATTGGGATAGCTTCTGCAATGACTCTCTCTCTCTCTCTCCTTCCCTCCCTCTCACCACACACACATGTTGTTGGAATAGCCTCTATAAATGCTAACAAAAGTCTCAAAGCAAGCATAATCTAGGTAATTTATTTGACAAATTTGAGAAGTAGCTTTTGAATATGATATTATTCTTTTCACTATCTTGGCACTAGTACTAATTTCTATTTTCCATTAGGAGAATTAATTCTAGAAACCATTACAACATCTCTAGTCCTAAAAAATATTTGAGGGCCCATTTAGTTGTGGAAAAAAAATTCTATTTTTTATTTTTTATTTTTTCAAAGAATTATAAACTTTAGCTTCTTTTTTTTATAACTTCTATTAAAAAGGTAAAAAAAATGAAGAATTTTTTTAAATATGCAAAATAATTTTTTTCAGTTTTTGTTTTTAGATTTCAACATAATCACACAAAAAAAAATTTTGTTTTTCAATATTTCAGATTTTTTATAAGGCATTATTTAGAATCATGGATTTTATGATTTGAATTTGGATTTGTATCGAATTAGAAGAAACTATATACATAATACATGCAAATTAAAGCCCAAAATTGAAATTTCATGCTTCCATATGCAAAGAGTTAGAAATTTAGAAAAAATAATGAAAAGATGTTTTCCAAGCTTTTCTATATAAATTTGAAAAAATGGAAAAAAAAAAAACATGTTGGATTTTTTGTTATTATTTGAAAAAATAGAAATGAAAAATAAAACTATTTTCATAAGAAAATATATCAAAACTATTTACTATTGTTTATTTATTACATACAAATATCATAAAAATGAGAAATTAGCTTCTTTTTTTTTGTAATTTCTAAAAAAATGTTGTGAAAAATGAACGCACATCGAAAAAAATTGATCTTACAACGCAGCACTCAATTATGAAGTATAAAGAACAACAATCACGAAGATTATAATGAAAACAATAACAATGACACAAAAAATTACGTAGTTTAGCAATGCCTACATCCACGGGAGCAATCGGCAGTGTTTTTCTTGCTATCTCGTGTCCAAATACTTGAACATTCAAAGTTACAACATATACAATGTAGATATAACCCTCTCGGAGGTTTTTCTCCCGAAACCCCAAAATCCAACATCCTAAAATTCAAAATTTGAAAACTAGCGCTAGGAACCCGAGCCAAACTGTTGATGATTTCAGACATACCGTCGACGGTTTAATACCAAGAGCAAACAGTCGAAGTAATAGGCTCAGAATTTCCGACTATTTCACTACACCTGGGCAAACCGTCAACGGTTATAGGGAACCCGTCGACAGTTTGATACTACAAACTAGCTTCTTGTTTTCTACCATGTTTTCTCATTGTATATGCATTCCACCCAATATATGAGCCACATATCACAACAATCTTCACCTTGGCAAATATACGCCTCTTAGGAGAAAACCGAAAACATAACTTCACTACTCCACCTAGGACAAAAAAAAAATTGTATAGGTTGGGATTGCCTCCCATTTAGCAACTGGAGACAAAAACCAAGTCCAAGCAATGCTTGAACTTGTCCGTGGCAACCTCAACTTCTGCCATGAACCGCTTAGTTGTAGATGTTACAACCGAAGGTTGTACCTTGTACTTCCAACAAATAGGTCTTCCCACAACAGAAACACAAACCCTATTGTAAACCTCATGTCATCAAAGCCCCCTACATAGTTTGTATCCACAAATCTCACAACTGACAGATGACTTTGTTGCATGCTGAAACACCCCACTGTATCATCATAGGAGACCTTTGACATATCCCAAACATCACCGTCCATCTTTGGGTATCGAGCAATATACAATTTACATTGATTCTCCATAAAACCACCCTAAGACAACCAAAATCTCCCTGCAATTATGTCCACAAAGCCACCCTAAGATAATCCCAATCTCCTTAAAGCTCTATCCTTGTAAATCTCCCAACCAAGATTCTCCTTGGTCGTACCCAAAATCTTCATGTCAAAACCTTTTCTCAAAAGAGTTTTCAATTGATTAGCCTCAGTCAAAACCTTCCAGGAAATAACATGTTATCCACAAACAATGGATTCATCACCCCCTTGCATCCTATCACCCTCTTCCCTTCTAGAAGCTCCACCAACTCCCACATCTAATTCTTATGTAATAACTCCATTTCCTTCACCATAGCACTTATCCATCTATTTTTCCCTTTAGTGTGCACCACATCTTGAAAAATAGTAGGAATCTTGCTAGTAGTAATAAATGCATAAAACACCAGATAATCAAATTTATACCTAAGTGGTGGCTTGAGAGTGCATTTGGATTTATTGTGATCCTGCTAGTATCCCAAGTTAAAACTCCTTGAATTATGAACAATGTCATCTCTGCCCTAAGTCTGTAACTCCACCTGCATCACATGTTCATTGCTGCTACAATTTTCTAGCACCTCTTTCTCTTTCTTTACTTGAGTACACTACACCATGGCTTTCTCTCCTAAAACCATGTCTCCATTGATCACCACCTTGTTTGCCATTAGATCACACAACTTGGACTCACCTTTCTTATACCCTAAAAAGATGTACCAAATGGACATTTCACCAAGCTTAGATCTCACCTCACTAGAAACGTGCACAGCTGGACATCTAGAGTAGTTTATCGCATAACCTGTCCACACCTCTTCTGCAACTTTCCCATCTAATGATACCCTTGTCAATTGGTTAATCGAGAAACATGCTATACTCAACGAATTTACCAAAAAAATTCTTCACAAGCCTTGTATACAAACTATCATGCTACTTACAAAACTCCTTGAACAGAACTAGCGTACTCAATTCCAATGTCTAACCTAATGGTCTCTCTTCGGGTCTAGTTTTCCACCTCAGCCACAAGTTAAACTTGGCAAACATCTCTAACTTTTGCCACATAAAGTACACCAAGATCTTTCGTGATAAACCCATGAAATACATATATATAACCTATGATGCTACCATCATCGATCCCCAAACATCTGAATAAATGTAGTTATGAATACCCTCCGTCTTGTGTGGTTATTTTACTCAAAACAGTATTACCTGACTCAGATTCTACAATTGCAGCTCCATATACAATTGTGGTACCCTACAGTGCATAGATATTTCTTGCTAATTTCCGTCCCTTCATCACCATCAAGTTACCTTCACACACCTTCATTATCCCACTTTCATACTTGTAACTATACCCATTACAATCTAAAGTGCCCTATGAAATCACATTCTTCCATAAATCCGGTACATGTCTTACATCACATAAAGTTTGCACAACACCATCATACATTTTAATTCTAACATTTCATTTTGCATGAAGCATCATGATGAGAATCAACAAGCACCATTAAAGGATCCATTGCATGTTCCAATTTGGCCTATTACTAGAGCAAGATTCAAGAAGATCAAAGAAGCACTTAATGGGCCGATTCAAGAGATTTGGGCTTATTCTAAAATGGGGCACTCCAAACTTGACCCAAAGAAAGATGAAGGCATAATAAACTTAATCCAAGCTATTGATGGGGCTGATCTTGCTTAATTGGGCGTAATTTCCTTAGTAATGGCATGAATTAATAGCTATAATCTCCTTAGAAATGGTGTGGATTAATGGTGGATTATGGCTTATGTGGGCGTGGAAATAGAAGGAGAAAGTATCTGATTACTTCCTAATTTCAGACCCATTAATTGTTGATTGACTTTCCAATTTCATACCAATTAATTGGGGAATTGACTTGCCTATTTCAAACAACCAATTAATTAGCCGATTGATATTCTAGTCATACCAATTAATTGACTAAATTACTTACCTATTTTGCAGTCTTATCTTCAGCCATACTTTATCAATAACATGCACTCATTGTAATGAAAGAACATTGAATAGAAATCAAGATAACGTGAGGTTTTGTTACTTCTATTGGTTCTTCAGAGAACTTGTGAACTTATCAAGGATTCTTCCTTGTGGCATTCAAATTTTATAACTTCAGTCCGTGATTCAATCATAATCATTGGGTCGAAGTATGTTGCTTTATACCTTTGGCTCATGATTCAATTATAATCATTGGGTCGAGGTTTGTTACTATATACCTTCAGTTCGCGTTTCATTTATAAATGTTGGGTATGGGGTTTCCATCAAAAATCTGAATTTTAGTTTTCTTGGGCAAGTATTCCAACATTGTTTGTTGGGTCTCAATGCATGTCAGTTAAGGCTCACATCATTTGGTATTAGAGCTTAGGCTCTAAAATTAGGTTTACTATCCTTTTATATTTTGTTTCTTTTTATCATCCTATCTTGTTATGTTGTATTCATTGTTCCTTGTTATTGTAATGTTCACCAAGTCAAAAAAGAAAAAAAGACGTCAAAAAAGAAAAGAAAAAAAAAAGATGTCAGAAAGAAAAAAAAAAATGTGATACTGAAGCAACAGATACTATCATTCACCTCACTTATCAAAGTTAATTTTTTTTTCTTGAATCGTGACTTTTGTAGTTCTAGTTCTCTAAAAAAAAAAAAAATGAGATTTTTGTCCTCTTCCTTTGATTTGTTGTTTCTACAATATTTTCTTATTGTCAATATTAGTTTAAATACTACAAGTTGGATTCCTTGATTGAGTTTATTAGTTTAACATATAATTGAAAAGGGGAAACTACGAGTGGAAAAAAGGCAAGCGAGTATGAGACTACTATCGGGAAAAAGCCAATTAAGAGCGAAACACGAGTGTGAGTGACATAATTTGAGTGCAAACATGTGAGGGAGTGTTGTGAGGAATTATTTCTAACATTTCTCTATAGTTTCAAAATATGTCTTCTAGAGGTGACACATCAAACAAAGAAGGAAGGGGGGAGTCGTCTTTCATGTTGCAGGCTATGAAACAACAATTTGAATGCATGAACGTGGTGTTTAATAAGATTCTGGATCAAATGGATAGGCAAGATGCTGTTAATGCTACTTGGCACAAGGGGTGTCCCCAAAGAGTCCCTAATGCTACAAGGCAAGAAATGCGTGCGCACATGGATGATTCTAATAACGACCATGAGGATGTGTTCAAAGATGAGGAGAATCAAGCTTGATTGAACGGTGAGGGCAGATTCGTGCCAAGGGGAGAAAGGAGTTGTTGAGGTTTCTGAAGAGATTCAAGATGGCGATATGGGACTGAAAAAAACCTAGGAAACATCAAAATGAAGACACCATCATTCTAGGGAAAAAATGATCCTGAAGCGTACTTAGAATGGGAGAAGAAGGTGGAGTTGATTTTTTAGCTCCACAACTACTCTAAGGAGAAAAAGGTAAAACTCATTTTCATTGAGTTTATTGACTATGCTATTATAAGGTGGGATCAACTTGTGACGAACAAGAGGAGAAACCATGAGACGTCTATTGAGACGTGGGAGGAAATGAAGGCCATCATAAGGAGGCGGTTTGTCCCTAGTCACTACTATAGGGACTTGTATCAGAAATTACGAAGTCTTACTCAAGGTAATAAAAGTGTGGGTGACTATTACAAGGATATGGAGATTGCCATGATTTGGGCTAATGTATAGGATGATAAAGAAGCTACCATGGCGAGGTTTTTGAATGGGCTAAATCGAGACATTGCCAACGTGGTGGAGTTGCAACATTACGTGGAGTTAGACGACATGGTGCACATGGCAATAAAGGTGGAACAACAGCTTAAAAGGAAAGGAACTTAGTCATTTCAAAATTTGGGCTCCTTTATTTCATAGAGGTCAAATTGGAGGAAAGACGAAAGGGTTGTTTTAAAGTCCAAAACAAAACCACCAAAAAGGAGAGATGAAGTTCCCAGTGTCAACAAAGGTAAAATCGAATCCTAAACTTGTAATCATGATATTAAGTGTTTTTGTTTTTTGGGAGTAGGTCACATAGCTTCACAATGTTCAAATAAGAAGACCATGATCACACGTGTTGATGGAGAGGTGGAAATCAAGAGCGAGAGCAATGATAACCAAATGCCACCGCTTGAGGGCTCTTGTGACGATGATGTGGAGTATCCAGTGGAGGGTGAGTCACTTATGGCTAGGCATGCTTTAAGTGCCCAAGTCAAAGAGGATGACATGGAACAACAAAGGGAGAACATTTTTCATACTAGATGCCACATCAACTAAAAGGTATGTAGTATGATCAT